>NW_015166560.1:55997-61685 GCF_001447785.1 Gekko japonicus | reverse complement strand
TTGGCTTTAACAGAAGATGATTGTAAACTATGATTGTAAACCCTCCTGAAGCACAGAGAAAGGTGGTAAATAAATGTTTTAATAAATATATGATACAAACATGAAAGAAAGAAAGAAAGAAAGAAAAGGAAGGAAGGAAGGAAGGAAGGAAGGAAAAAAACCCTCAACCTTGAAATTGTATTTTTCACACTAGCAAAATTTAAAAAAAATGTTTTGGAGTATAGCAACCACAAATAATATAGCAATGCGTGTAACACTTCCACAAACAATTTTTTTGGGGAAAGAACAAGATGCTCAGGAAAAAGTACATCTTCTTTAACCCAGCAAATTCACTTTTAAAACCAGATTAGCTTTCAACAGCATGTAAGAAAACCACAGAGTAGAAAGGACTCCTCCCCCGGAGCATCCCCCCCCCCAGGAGAAGAATGATTGATATCACCTTAGAAAATAAAACTGGAGTTTTGTGGCTGAGATCTTTTTCCATTCATTTTGCAAAGATCTTACCACTATAAATGAGCTCGTTTGAATCTAAGGTTTTGGAAGAAAGGTTTCTCCGGTCATAGCAGAGAGCTTAAAACCCCGACTGTTCCACACCGCCATTCGTTAGGGAAGACGGAGTGGCAGTCCTAATTATCTACTTCTACATATAGTTCTCCTGGGAAAGTATGAACTGCCATAATTCCTTGCCACTCAGAAGGAGACTGTGCCGACCAAGAACAGCCACTAAAGTGGACTCTCCGATAAGTTATCAGCTTCATTGCTTTTGTTGATCTTTAGGATTGTCCTAGAAAGAAGTGGTGGGCCACAGTGGCTCAGAGGTTAAGATGCTGAGCTGCAGACCAGAAAGGTCTGTAATTCGGCAGTTCAAGACCAGTGTTCCCTCTAAGCCGAGTTAGCGTGAGCTAGCTCACAGTTTTTTAGCCTCCAGCTCACACACTTTGGTCTTAGCTCAGGAAAGATGGCTCCAGAGCAAACTAATTTATGCAGTAGCCAAATCACTTGCTCACAACTTTAATGCCAGTAGCTCACAAAGTAGAATTTTTGCTCAGAAGACTCCACAACTTAGAGGGAGCATTGTTCAAGACCCTAGTGCCACGTGACGGAGTGAGCTCCCGTCCCTGGCCCCAGCTCCTGCCAACTTAGCAGTTCGAAAGCAAGAAACTGCAAGTCGATAAATAGGTACCGCTTCAGTGGGAAGGTAACAGCGTTCTGTGCACCTCGGTGTCTAGTCATGCCGGCCACATGACCACGGAGATGTCTTCAGACAGCGCTGGTTCTTCGGCTTGGAAGCAGAGATGAGAACCAACCCCTAGAGTCGGATTCGACTACCTTTCGAGCAAGGGAATCCTTTAACTTTACCTAGAAAGAAGCTGGCAAAATGTTTCATGTGACGGGCCAATTGAAGGACCAGGGCCTTTTCAGTGGCAGCTCCATACTGGTGGAATGAGCTCCTGGAAGACTTAAGGCCTTGCGGAACCTTTTACAGTTCCGCAGGGCCTGAAAGATGGAGCTCTTCCACCAGGCCATCGATTTAGAGCCACCACTAATAATACTGACTTGCTAAAGCCCTCTATGTCAACAGCAACATCAACAGCTAGGGATATTTTGGACACCGATTTTGGCCATACTTTTGTTTCCATCCGAACGGGGCCTATTGGGATGTTACCGCCATCAGCACTTTTACCTGTATTTCTGAACTGTTGTGTTTATGAGTTTTTGTGATGTTGCATTGTGTCAATGCATCGGTGTTTTGATATTTTAACTTTTAGTGTATCCTGCCCTGAGCCTGATCAAATCAAATCAATAAATAGTAAATGAATGATAAATAGGGTTGTTTCTCCACCGAGCCCTGACCTAGATACCCCAGACTAGCCCAATCTCATCTAGAGCCCAGAAGCTAAGTAAGGTCAGGCCTGGTTAGAACTTGGGCAACAGTGGGCAGGGGTCATTTCCTGCTGGAGCGCACAGGAGCAGAGCTCCGGCAGTAAAGAGCCCAGGGGGCGGGCACATGCAACAAGCCCCACCCCCTGCTCCCAGCAGCCCTCAGTCAGAGCAAGAAGCAGCCAGGTAAGCTGCAGAGCTCCCCCCAGCCCCTCCAGTCCAAAACAGTCCAGTGGCACCTTTAAGACCAAGGTTTATTCAGGTACAAGCTCTCCCTCCTCTGCGAGGACAGATCTGCATGTTCCTCCCCCCCCCCCAATAGCTAGCAATCCAAAACAGTCCAGTGAAGCCTGAGCAGTGGGTGTTGCCTTCTGACACACTTCTGGTGATATAAGGGGTGTGTGGCATATGCAAACAAGTTATTCTAAGGAGTTATGCTAATGAGCTCCCGCACCTCTTTTTCTCTGAAATGACCCATGACAATGGGAGGCCTTCTAGTGTTTTCCTGGCCCCACTGCTGGACCTCCTGATGGCACCTGGTATTTTTGGCCACCAGGTGGCACAGAGTGTTGGACTGGAGAGGCCATTGGCCTGATCCAACATTGGCTTCTCTTGTGTTCTTATGGATGGCAGGCCATCAAAGAATACCAGGGTCATGACACAGAGGCAGGCAATGGCAAACCACCCCTGAATGTCTCTTGCCTAGAAAATCCCACGGGGGGGTCACCATCAGTCAGCCGTGACTTGACAGCAGCAGTAACAACAAATCCCTTGGCATTCCTTCACGCCTGTGGAATGTTTGCCACAGGAAGCACTTTTATAGTGGAACGGAATACAAGGTCCACACAGAGTTGCCAGGTCTTCTCTGCCACCCATGCGGGGTGGGGGATTGGGTTGCCAGCTCCAGGTTCTGAGACTCCTGGAGATTTGGGGGTGGAGCCTGGGGAGGAGAGGGACCTAAGTGGAGTACAATGCCAGAGAGCCCGCCCTCCAAATCATCCATTTTCTCCAAGGGAACTGATCTCTGTCGTCTGGAGTTGGGGTACAATTCTGGGGGGGGTCCCCAGGCCCCACCTGGAGGCTGGCATCCCTAGAACACAGGTTGGTTGTCACATTTGATTTCATGCACATGGTGGGCCTCTTCTGGTCTAGGAAGCTGTGGCCAATTGTACGTTCCCAAGGAGCTGCGGTGGCTCAAGTGGTGAAGACGCTGAACTGCAGGCTGTGGAAGGTCGGTAGTTCAGCAGTTCGAGACCCGAGTGTGCCGCATGACGGAGTGAGCTCCCATTTCTAGTTCCAGCTCCTGCCAACCTAGCAGTTCGAAAGCAAGACATTGCAAGTAGATAAATAGGTACCACTTCGGTGGGAAGGTAACGGCGTTCCGTGCGCCTTGGTGTTTAGTCGTACCGGCCACATGACCACGGAAACGTCTTCAGACAGTGCTGGCTCTTCGGCTTTGAAACGGAGATGAGCACCGCAACCCTCGAGTCGGACTCGACTGGCTTTCGAGCAAGGGAACCTTAACCTTTACCTTTACCTTTAAAACCTGTGAAAAACAGCAAATTAGCATACAGATAACAAAAGAGCCAACAGACAGATGCCAGAACTAAGTGACTTAGCATGTCTGGTGGGAGAAGAACCCGATATCACTGTTAAGCCTATGCAATCTATCTTCCTATATGTAATGGTTGGCAAAGCCTTTTTCAATGTATCTAAAGAAGTGTGGTGCACACAAAAGCTTATGCCAAGAATTAAACTTTGTTGGTCTTTAAGGTGCCATTGGACTCAAACTTTGTTCTCTCTTTACTTCATTTACCTTCTCCCCAGCGGGGACCCAAAGCGGCTTACATTGTTCTCCCCTCTTCCCTTTTATCCTCACAACATCCCTGCAAGGTGGGGTAAGCTGAGAATCAGTGACCAGCCAAAGGCCACGCAACAAACTTCCATGGCAGAGTGGAGATTAAAACTTGGGTCTCCTTGATTCCACACTGTCTCTCGTTACTTCTCATAGGATTGCCAGGTCTGTACCTGGCATCCAGTGTGGGGGGGGAAGGCTGTGTGTTGGGGAGCTGTATTGTGCATCTGGGAGCTTGTTGAGGGAAGCTCTAGTGTTCAGGCTTAAAACTCTATGGTACCATAGAGTGTTAAACCTGAATGCTAGAGCGTCCCCCGACGACGTGCCCAGGGAGATGATGTCACCCCGGGTGATGTCATTGCGCCTGGAATGTTAGCCTGATTCAGGCACTTTGGGGGCAGAGTTTCCCCTGGCGGCTGGATCCAGGCCAGCGAGTTGGGGCCCTTAGAGCAGGGAAACCCCGCCCCCCCGGGGGGACCTGGCAACCTTACTTCTCATAGGAATCAAACAGTTTAGTGCGGGTTACAAAAAGAAGCAGAACTGTTGTCCTTTATGTACTTAGCAACATACAAGTGTGTAAGCTCTGCACTCTGGAAGACAAACGCTCCCCTCCTCCATTCTAATTTTGTATCTATTGTACATATTTAGAACGTGCCTGCGAAGACGGCTGACAAATTAAAGGAAGAGAGCAACCGGAAAAGCAGACGGACTAGATGGAGTGGCCGACCCCAGAGTACCAATAACAATAATTGAGTCAGACATACTGATTTCCAAGGCCTCCTAAAGAGGATCGTTATGAAGTTGACCACACACCCAGAGATCCTTCGACGGGGCGAAAACAGCACGCTGAAAATTCATGTCTGGGTTTTGCAGCTGCCGAATCCGCTCTGTCAGTAGCCCCAGCTGCTGCCGCCCCTCGTTCTTCTAAAGTTAGCAGGGCATGAATGAAACTAGAGAGAAGCACATTAGTAGGACATTTCTCTCAACAGGAAGAAGCAGGTCCAAGTTCTCGGCTCATTTGTCATTTTTTTAAAAAAAAAAACCCCAAACCTCAATTAGATGGAGGTCAAAGAAGTGAAGGATTCCACTTTGTGTGGACCGAGGCCCAGTCTGAGATATGCATCTCGCTGAGTGGGGCCCTTTTCTTCCTTTTACTCTGCCTTTTTCTCCCCCCAGCGTGGGTTTGTTTGATTCGGTTTTTTGGCTCCTCGCCAAGTTATTATTCTTGGTCAAGGGAAGATTGGCGACACTAGGGCCATCGGTGGCTTCTCTTTTGTATTGAACCAAAGGTCATCAAGAGCATGCCTTTCTGGAGACAGAAATTACCTTCTGAATCACATGTTAGGAAGACAACCTTGTGCGGGCAAAAAAGAGGCACACCGATGATCAAAGGCTAGCCATACCAGACGGGGAATATCACGAGTACTTCCTGACCACTGTCCCGAGCTGCGTAAGATCTCTGAAGATCAGATACGAACAAAGCCTGCAGTAATGCTGGCCAAGTTTGGAGCCAAGGTGGATTTGCCCAAAACACTGCCACTTGCTGGTAGAGATTTGCAGGAAGGTTAGAGATAAATGGGGAAAGAATTGCTTCGACGAGAAAGGATGAACCTAGGCTGACTCTGTGGGAAAGAAGAACAGGAATCTTGACAAAGGACAAATCTGACGAAGGAGGCATGGTGGTTGTGCGGACGGCGCGGCGGTGCAGAGGACGACGGATGGCGGCGTGGTATCGGCGGCGGCAGAAAGTGCTGGCGGAGCTAAGGGCAGTACGAAACAGAGCGATCCCTGGTGGCCGAAGGAAGCATCGAGCATCGGGCGGCGACGGCAGGACGGCAGGACCCTGGAGGCGCACGACGAATGACGCAGGCAAGGCGGTGCCTGACGGACGAAGCCGGCCGGGAGCGTGCAGGAAGTCGTGCGCCAGTGTGGAGCTGCCATGGTTGCCGGAG
>NW_015166560.1:45877-55235 GCF_001447785.1 Gekko japonicus | reverse complement strand
TCACAGGACTGTTGTGAGGATAAAATGGAGGAGAGGACAATGTAAACTGCTCTGAGTCCCCATTAGAGCAAAGGATAAGGTATAAATGAAGCAAAGAAACCAAAGCATGGTAGATGTCAAACTAATGTTTTAAAAGTGTATAGCTACCATTCAGTCCCACAGAAGCTGAAGGCTATCCCTATTCATGGCTGGCTGAACTCTGAGATCAGAGCATGCAAACTGAAAGAATAATCTGGAAATCTATTCTAAGGCCCCGGTCACACGGGCCGGAAAATGCGGGGGGGGAGGCATGGCTAATTGCCCTGGAGGAAAATAACATGCGGCAGCCCGATCAGAAGTCCTTTGGAGGTCCCGTGGGTAGGCATCAGGTGCAGATCAGATGGCTAGTGTCCTGGTCGAGGTCCCGTGATTTGGGGGAAATGCCGATCAGACGGGTATCCTGTAGCGTGGCACAGAAGCCACGCCGCGTGATCGCACTAGCAATCACTCTTTGTGCACATGCGCTGTTGGGCGCTGTTGCACAACCTGCGGATATGAACAGCGGCAGGTGCCGGATGCCACGTAAGTCCACCGGGAACGTGATCAGACGCCCGCCCTTGGCTTGCGGTTTCAGGAAACTAGTACCTCGTAGGTACTAGTTTTTAACTCCACACCTTCAGCGGGGAGCCACGAGTTCTCAGATGTTGAGGTGAGATCGCACCCGGAAAATCCGCGGGACTCCCGTGCCTCTCCTACGGCAACTTTGCCGTGTGACCGGGGCCTAAGACTCGTAAGAAAGATACAGTGTCAACTCCACTACATTATTTGGTTCTCTTAGGAAACGTAGCCGTTAGAATCCAATGGTAGCCTGTTTCGTTATCTGCTTGCTGATCAATTGAGTCGTTTTGTTTTATCAGGGATCTTTGCCGTTAGATGCAAACATTATTATCATAGTCCGTAATCTGCTTATGGATTGACCAGATTTTTAAAATCATACTTGCAATCCTCCTGGTAAGAAAGGAAGACGGAAAATTAAAATAACCTATTAATGAAGTAACGAATGAGTTTAAAAACACACCCTGATCAGGTTAGAATTCCACATTCTATTCAGACAAGGTAAAACCCTCCTTGAAACAGAATGATTAATTACAGATCTGTGCACCATAATAGCTCAATGCGGACACATTTTTAATCCACGATGGTAAACTACTGCATAGAGGCTTGTTACGATTTTCTCCAGGGTAGCTGAGTCAACCCTCTGGTTTCCCAGCATGGTGCCTAGCGTTGCCATTCCCCTGGTGGGGACAGGTGATCTCCCAGTTTCAGGGTCCCCAATCCGCTGTGCCCCAGCTGGCCCGTGGGGGAAGCCCCACCCACGAAAAGCCCCCTTCTACCAGAGCTGGAGCAATGACATCACCCAGGAGTTTCCATTGGGGGTGACGCTCTATGTTATGGGCAAAACTCTATGGTTTTAAGGGCCCCCCAAACCATAGAGTTTTGTCCAAAAACATAAAGTGTTTCCCCAGTGTTGGAAATGCGATGACATGTGCCAGAAGAGCTACAGAAAGGACCGGGAGTCCCTCCACTGACAGCCAGGTAGAACCTGGCAACACTAGTGGTGCCCATTGGTGTTCCCTCTAAGCTGAGTTAGTGTGAGCTGGCTCAAAGTTTTTTAGCCTCCAGCTCACACATTTTTTGTCTTAGCTCAGGAAGGAGGGCTCCAGAGAAAACTAATTTATGCCCCGGTCACACGGCAAAGTTGCTGCGGGAGAGGCACGGGTGTCCCACGGATTTTCTGGGCGTGATCTCACCCCAACATCTGGGAAGCACAGTGCTCTTGTGGCGAACCCGTGGCTCTCCGCTGATGGTGCAGAGTTAAAAACTAGTACCTACGAGGTACTAGTTTCCTGAAACCGCAAGCCAAGGGCGGGCGTCTGATCACGTTCCCGGTGGACTTACGTGGCATCCGGCACCTGCCGCTGTTCATATCCGCAGGTTGTGCAACAGCGCCCAACAGCGCATGTGCACAAAGAGCGATTGCTAGTGCGATCACGCGGCGTGGCTTCTGTGCCACTCTGCAGGATACCCGTCTGATCAGCATTTCCCCCGAACCATGGGACCTCGACCGGGACGTGTGCTCGGGCGGCTGCACATTAGTTTTCTCCGGGGCAATTAGCCACACCTCCCCCCCCCCGCGATATCTGGCCCGTGTGACCGGGGCCGCAGGAGATAAATCGCTTGCTCACAACTTTAATGCCAGGAGCTCACAAAGTAGCATTTTTGCTCACAAGTCTCCACAGTTTAGAGGAAGCATTGGCCGTGGGCACCTTTTCTGGTGCCCATCTGGTGTTTTTAGAAAGTGTCAAAATTACAGACTCAACTGGGGAACCGTAATATGCAAAATATGATTTTATGAAGTGAATGACTATTTAAAGTACTACATACAGAGTAGTTACAAAAGAACTTATAACAGATAAAAGAATCATCAGTTGTATTTGTATTTAATGATGCTGTTGACTTCTCTCGTCGTTTCGTTTCCAGGCTTCCTCAGAAGTAGATTCTCTCGTACCACAATTTACTATAAAGCAAATACTACAATTCAACACATTTTGAAAGAAAATCACCCAAAATACAGATTGGAAAACAATTATAATAAAACATCTCATATACCTATTTACTGTGTGTTGTTTCTTTTATTCTTCAGTACACTCTCTATATTTTTCAAAGTTTATATTCCTAAAATTTAGAAAGTGGGCATGGCCAGATGGGGCTGTTGCCCAGCAGGGCTTTTGATTGGCTGTGCAGATTTTAAAAGATTTGCTTCGGCAGTGGCTGCCACCGCAGCACAAGCTTCTTCACTCTATGACTGGAAATGTACCCTGTGTAGGTGAGAAAATGTTTTAAGACAATGTGCTCATTTTAAAAGGCATCCCGTTAAACAGGTTTTCTTCCTGAAATGTTTAAGCATTGCTGTTCGCGTTAAGCCCAACCTCACTCTGTGAGATTTTGTGGTTGGCGCCACCTCGTGTGGCAGCCATTTTGTGACTGGCTCTGCCTCTTACGGCAGCCATCTTAGAGTCCTGCCTACCCTCCAGCACCACAATTTCAAAGGTGCTCCTAGGCTGAAAAGGGTTGGAGACCCTTTTATGTTTATGTGCAGCAATGTTTGGCAGTGCAGGTGATTTTCTCCACAAACACCCTTTTAAAAAAGTTTTGGGTGGTGTGGAGACAGTCCTATAATCCACGCTCTCATCACAAAGCATCAGCTGCCATGGGAGAATGTTTTAAAACTGTCTCCATATGGCAACCATGCTGTGTGTACCAACCTTGAGAGAGTGCCAAGGAGGGAAGACGAATCTGTGTACTGTAATATCCTTCGTCTGCCTTCAGTGCTAGCCTGTGGCACAACTGTCGATAAAGCAACCCGTTCATGAAAAGAAAGTTTACATTTAATGAAGCCCAAGCATCTTTACCTCATAAAGAAGCTCTCCACAAACATTTCCTGACATTTTACCACAGAAATCTATTCTTGGTTTCCTGAGTTCATTGAAGACAATGGAACGAATATTCCGCCTTTCGCCGAAGCAAAAGAAGGACTTTCAGATCACGTCTGTTATGCTTGGCTTTCCATAAGATTATTGGTTATGCTTCCAAACAGATTGCCGTGTGGCTTCATCTGCCAAAAAAAAAAAAATCTCCTTTTTCTTTCCCCCAGGCTGAGATATTATTAATGGAATACGGTTATTGAGACGTTTGTCAATATGATTACTATTCCTCTTCATGTCTTCTGGCACTCGGGACATTTCCCGGTGTTCTCGCTGAGTTTTGTGAAGGAAACATTTGAAAGGAGAGGAAGTTGCGGACAGTTGGGTGGGGAAAGGGAACGTCTGTTTGTTTTCTTTCATTCCCTTTCAGAATTTGGTTAGACTGACAGGGAGACTCATTTTCCAAATGTGGGCTGGCTTCCCTCAGAGGAGGAGACTGGAGCCTCCTAGACTACCACAGAACCCAAAGTAAACATGCGTATGAGACAGGCATCAGGCAGATCTTGAAGGCTGGGCAAGGGGGTGTGAATAGGGTGGGGCTGGGGATAGTCTGCCTCATGGTGACATGGCTCATGTCTGTCTTTAGGCATGCTGAGACCTTCTACATTGGGACTCTCCACATGGTGCCCACGGGTGAAATGGCACCCGCTCACACTTATCTGGAGCCCTCCATAGAGCCAGTTTGGTGCACTGCCAGTTTGGTGCAGTTTCCTGAGGGCCAGTTTGGTGTAGTAGTTAGGAGCGTGGACTCTAATCTGGAAGAACTGGGTTCGATTCCCCCACTCCTCCACATGCAGCTGCTGCCATGACCTTGGGTCAATCACAATTCCTCTCAGAGCTGTTCTCTCAAGGGCAGTCCTCGAAAGAGCTCCCTCAGCCCCACCTACCTCACAAGCTATGTTCCCCTCTAAGCTGTGGTGTCTTGTGAGCAAAAAATTCCACTTCGTGAGCTACCGGCATTAAAGTTATGAGCGAGGGATTTGGCTACTGCATAACTTAGTTTGCTCCGGAGCCCACCTTCCTGAGCTAAAGCAAAAATGTGTGAGCTGGATGCTAAAAAACTGTGAGCTGGCTCACACTAACTCAGCTTAGGGGAGGGGAAGGGGAAAGAGATGGTAAACTGCCCTGAGGCTCCTTTGGGTAGTGAAAGCAGGGTATCAATCTATATATATATCTATATATATATATATTTAAGTTGCTGAGGCCAGGTGGGGGCTTTATCCAGCAAGGCTTCTGATCGGCCACCGGAGATCTGATTGGCTGTGCAGGTTTTTAAAAATGCTACTTGGGCAGCATGACTGAAGGTAAGCCGTGGCAGCCATTTTGTGGCTAGCTCTGTCTCTTGAGGCAACCATTTTGTGACAGCCATTTTGTGGCTGCACCCAATGTGTTGTGGTGCTCCCAGAGGTGCCTGTAGGCTCAAAAAAGTTGAAGACCGCTGTTCTCCACAATCACTTGGAAGACTTATATTGTTCACACCTCATCGGTTACACAAAAGGTGAGTTCCGGCCCTGATTGCCTTGATGTTTCCTGGGAATGCTTGTCTTGGTAATGAGCACCACGTCAAGCAGATATGTGTGTATGCAATAGCTGCTTCATTGTTGCTGCTTGTGGCTGCATTTTGGCCGGTCCAAAAATCCCATCAGTTGATTTACTGCTAATAAGGCAATATCCTCTCTTCTAAAGACGCAGTATCCCCTTCACGTGGTGCTCATCCAGGTCATTAACCTGACTGCACATGGAATCACTTGCCCTTCTTCTCCTGTTTGCATATGCTCAGTTGCATGCATCTCTTAATGACCAGCACTGGCTAGACGACCTTGTCTATGTTTTGTCTACAATTTTGCACCTGCACATTCAGCGTCATCTGTTTGAGAAGCAATTGAAAGAACTGTTTGCAAGTTTAGCTGTGTTCGTGGGCAGGCACCACAGGCACACAGAGACATTCAATAGTAAGTCTCAACTCAAACATCTCAAACTTTTATATTTTACTTTGTGCCTTTCAAAAATTGGAGGCCACAGCAGTGACAGACAGGTGATTTTGGTGGCGGTGGCGCCCAGAAAATCTAATCATGCCAGACATTAACATAATTGCAGAAAATTGAGACATTCAAAGTTGTTGTTCAGGTGCAGCTGAACAGTTCATAAACCATTGCTGGTGAGCAGGACATGGGTTGAACTATTGGGTGATCAAGCATGGCTAATTTTTTTGGGGTGTTAAGTAACTTTAAAGGGTGTTTGAAAAATGTCTGGGAATCCCTGTGATACACTAGCGACCTGAGTTCTTGATCCTGGATAGCAACCAATAGGAAAATCAAGAGTATGGGCCTCAGCTCCCAAAGGGATCGGTGGCTGAATATCCCACCCCACCAGACTATCAGGAAGATAAATCTTCATTCTTGTTTGTGAAGTATTCACTCGCCCTCTCCTTCCAAGCTCAATCTTTGCGGCTTTATTTATAGGTTTAACCTTGCCTTTCCTCATACGCATTGCCACAAAGTTTATCTGCTTGACTTTTAACAAGGAACCAAAAAAAAAATCCCTTTTAATTTTTCTCTAACAGATAACATTTATAGCAGTCCCTGGTCACTGCAACCCCCATAATTCACCGGCTTTGTTTTCTCTCTCTAAAATTTTTGATTAGGAACGTCTGACAGTTGGCAGTAGTGTGCAGTGAGACTGCCAAGAAAGATTGTCGATCCAGCCCGGTCATGCTTACAGCTTCCTTCACAGAGATCCTCCAATAACCTTGCCTTGTATGGCATCGAGACAATTGAATTCTCCTTGGTGTTATACATTCGTGTAATCTCATTATTTTTTTTACTCACAAGTATTCCCCTCATTCTAAAAGTAATGATTTAACGTGCTGTTGTGCCGAAACCGAGCCTTAAATAGCCTACTTACACAAACGGGCGTGATGGATTACGCCATTTGGACGGTCTGATTAGAAGTTTCAATTGTTTCAAGATTTCTTTTTCAAATTTTGTTTTGTTTCCTTAATAGCTGCCTCCTGAAGCAGAAAGATCCAGTAACCCGCTCCATGCAGACCATGAACTGTATGGGATCCAACTTGAGTCACTGGAAGAAAGGTGTCCTACGAATACTTTAATGGATACACATAGATCTGCCCTATCCTGAAACAGACCCTTGGGTCCATAGTATTGTCTACTCAGACGAGGAGCAGCTGTCCACGGTCTCATGCTGAGCTTTTTCTCATCACCTATTGCCTGGTCCTTCTAACTCGAGATTGAACCTGGGACCTTCTGCATGCCAAGCAGATGCTTTGGGTAAATAAGTCGGTATCACAAGGTGGTCCTGTAATAAGAAATATTGGGTTTGGATACATGAGATATTACAAAAAATGTTAGAAATAACTGTACCATTTGTACCAGAATTGTTTCTTACTAAATGTTATTCCAAAAAGATTTTAAAAACCGGATGCTTATATGATTATACACGCAATAACTACGGCTAGGATTTTGTATGCAAAATACTGGAGGAAAGAAGAAGGTCCATCAAAAGAAGAAATAATCTGTCAACTATTAGAAACGGCAGAGATGGACAAATTAACTTTACAATTACAAGATAAAAAAGAAGTTTTTTTTGGAAAAAACATGGTCAAGACTTTATAAATGGATTGAGGTGTATCTGCAAAGTTGCACGCTATAATTATATATTACATTTATCAAAATACTTTCTGGCATATATACTATTAAAGATGTTTAGGTGCATATAAGAAGGATATTATCTATGTAAAACAAAATCTGTTACATTGAGTACATGCTTTTTGTTCGTTCTATGTTTGTGTGTCTTGTATACTGTCATGTTTGTCTTTTTCTTTCTTCGTAGAAAATCAATTAAAAATCTATTTAAAAAAATCAATCGGTGCCACAAGGAAAGGTGTCTATTGAAGATCTAGAGAAGAAGAGACTGGATTTATACCCCGCCCTTCACTACTCGAAGGAGTCTCAGAGTGGCTTACAAATCTCCTTTCCCTTCCCCTCTCCACAACAGACACCCTACGAGGTCGGTGGAGTTGAGAGAGCTCTTTCAAGGACTGCTCTTGAGAGAACAGCTCTGAGAGAACTTGTGACTCACCCAAGGTCACCCAGCTGGCTGCATGTGGAGGAGTGGGGAATCAAACCTGGTTCTCCCAGATTAGAGTCCGTGCTCCTAACCACTACAACAAACTGGCTCTCAGCCCCTCCCATGTGCTTGAAATATCCTCATCCATACCACGGTGACAAATGTGAGCAGATGAAGCTGCGCTATACTGAATCAGACTAATGGTCCATCAAGGTCTGTGTTGTCTACTCAGACTGGCAGCAGCTCTCCAGGGTCTCAGGGAGAGAGGTATTTGACATCATTACCTTGCTTGGCCTGGATGGCCCAGCGCAGCCTGATTTCATCAGACCTCAGAAGCTGAGCAGAGTCAACCCTGGTTAGTCCTTGGATGGGAGACTGCCAAAGAAGTCCGGGGTTGCTGTGCAGAGGCAGGCAAGGGCAAATCTATCTCTGAATCTCTCTTGCCTTGAAAATCCTACAGGCAGAGGTCGCTTTGTAGAAAAAGAGGTCCAGGAGCTCATTATGTCCTTGCAGAGGGGGGGGGGCTTGTACCTGAATAAAACTTGGTCTTAAACTGCCACTGGACTGTTTTGGACCGGGGGGCGGGGAGAGCTCTGCAACTTACCTGGCTGCTTCTTGCTCTGACTGAGGGCTGCTGGGAGCAGGGGGTGGGGCTTGTTGCATGTGCCCGCCCCCTGGGCTCTTTACTGCCGGAGCTCCACTCCTGTGCGTTCCTGCAGGAAATGACCCCTGCCTACAGGGTTACTATAAGTCAGCTGTGACTCGACGGCACTTTATACAAACACATTACCTTAACTGGTCCTTTTAACTAGCGGTGCCGGGGATTGAACCTGGGACATTCTGCATGCCGGGCATATTCTCTACTGCTGAGACATGGGTACAACCATCGGAAAGAAGCTGCGCATGATTTGACATTGGTATGCAAAAGGAACCTTCCTTCTGCATGGACTACTGGTCTCGTGTCCTCTCGTTTGGATAATTTGGGACACTGAGTAATGAGAACAATCTGAATCCCTCTCTGCAGAAAGCCATCCATATCCTAAATAAGATCAAAGAGCTGGGCACAGAAGCCGTTCGTTAAACAAAGTGGGTCATATGCCGCCAGTTAAAAGTGTGACATTTGTTTCTTTCATTGTTCACACTGCTTTAACATTGGCTGGCGAGTTCTCTGATAAAATCTTCCCCGTTTCAAGAAAAAGGGTTCATGCTGAGCTGTTACTGAAGATATCATCCACACACATTTTTTAGCGGTTGTGAAGATCTGGTGGCAGAAGGTGGCAATTCTTCCTTTGTTGCAAGGGTGTAGGGGTGCCAGGCACCCACGCACACAAGAGGAAAGAGAAAATGCTGTTTACCAGATTTATTCACAGCACAGCAGGCAGCATTCACACTGCCATAGTCACCGTAACACAGATAATTTGATTTTTTTTTCCAACCTGGCTATCATGAGTTCAGACATAGTGATACACGAAAATGTGCGTTTTAGCAGCGCATTTTTAAAGAAGGTTGCACACTTGAAGTCAGAATATATTACCGACGAGTATCAGAGTTAGCAGTTGCAAAAGGCCTTGAATGTCTCGTTCACTAAGCGGTGTGTTAGAAAATTACTGTACGAAGGTAAGACTGAGGCTGATTTTGCACTAGAGCTGCCTCGATGTTGCGCCGCCATTTGCCCCAATACTATTGGTCAATTTCACACCCGAAGCCGCGGGGCTGCATTTGACCCGCGGCTTTGCCCGATTTCCTCC
>NW_015166560.1:37889-45858 GCF_001447785.1 Gekko japonicus | reverse complement strand
AGAAACGGCTCTTTTTCAAGAACAGCTCTGACAGAACTATGGCTTGTCCAAGGTCATCCAGCCAGGTGCAAGTGGAGGCGTGGGGAATCAAACAGGATCACGAAACTGCGGGGGAAATCGGGCGAAGCCGCAAGTCAAAACGCAGCCCCGCAGCTTCGGGTGTGAAATTGACCAATAGTATCGGGGCAAACGGCGGCACAACATCGAGGCAGCTCCAGTGCGAAATCAGCCTGATTGTATGCCTCCAGTTGACTCTGCGTTTGAAAAACACTGGATATCCTGGAATTGAGATATTTCAAGTCAAAAGTACTTGACAAATCCTATATATTAGCTTAGCTATGCTGGACAGCCGTGAAAACTATTATTATACTGGGAACTCAAAACAACTGTTGCTGTGAGGGCCCTGTAAAAGGTAAAGGTTTCCCTTGCTCGAAAGCCAGTCGAGTCTGACACTAGGGTGCGGTGCTTATCTTCGTTTCCAAGCCATAGAGCCAGCGCTGTCCGAAGACGTTTCTGTGGTCATGTGGCCGGCATGACTAGATGCTGAGGCACATGGAACACTGTTACCTTCCCACCGAAGTGGTACCTATTTATCTACTTGCCATTTCTTGCTTTTGAACTGCTAGGTCGGCAGGAGCTGGGACCAGAGACGGGAGCTCAATACATCATGTGGTACTCGGGTCTTGAACTGCTGAACTACCGATCTTCTGGTCTGCAGTTCATCATCTTAACCACTGAGCCACCGCAGCCCTTTAAGGGCCCAGAGGATACTACAAATGGACTGAAGTTGGTAGGAGTTGCTCAGTTTACTTTTCCTTTGTTAAAGAAACATATCACTATTAGGGATGGGCATGAACCAGGAAAATATGGTTCGTTGTGGTTCATGGCTTGTGGTGTGCCAAGTTCGTGAGCCACAAACCATCACAAACTTTTACGTGCCAAAGGACTAGTTCAGTTCATGAGGTTCATGATGTGATAGAACACCCCTTCATGTGCTAGAGAAACCAAACTCAGAACACCCCTTCATGTGCTAGAGAAACCAAACTCACAGGAGATCTCTATCTGACTCTTCTCTACCTGCCTTCCAGTTTTGATGAGGATTGGATTTACAGGGTCTGAGTTATGGCCCCCCAAAGAAGACGTCCCCAGGAAAGTGCTTTCTGGGAAAATGACTGATGCTGGTTAAGGAGTGTCTAAAACAGACCCTGTGCAAGGTAGAGGCATCAAACTTGCAGGGGACCTCCCCCTGATGCTTCTCTACATGCCCTCTAAGTTATGTGCAGAGTGGACTTAGGGGGTCTGAGTTATGGCCCTCCCAAAGAAGATGGCCCCAGGATAGTGCTTTTGGGGGAAATATCAGGTGCAGATTCAAAAGTGTATAGAATGGGCCCCCTGCAAGCTTCACACACCAAAAACACAGGGACCCTCACCCTCCCTTTGAAGTATGGTAAACATTTTGATTGAGCAGAAGAAAGCCTATCTAGAAATGTATCCATTCACGAACTGCCATGAACCTCTTGAAAGTTCATGGAAAATTCGTGCCAGTTGACCTGCCACAAAATTCAGCTCGCGAACTATGAACTGGCCAAAAATGTGTCACAGACTTTGGTTCGCGAGCCGGTTCGTGCCCATCCCTAATCCCTGTTTGGCAATAGTATTGGTGGTGGAAAGTGCCATCAAGTCACAGCTGACCAATGGCAACCCTGTAGGATTTTCAAGGCAAGAGACGAACAGAGGTGATTTGCCATTGCCTGCCTCCGCATCATGACCCTGGACTTCCTCGGTGGTCTCCCATTGTCAAGCTCAGGCCTTGCTTGCCGTGTATTTCTATCTGGATTCACATGTGTTTCTACGGTTCCTCTGTAACTTTGTTCCTTTCCATTCCTGTTTATCTTCTCTGCTGGAAAGGGGGGGGAAGGAATTACTAGGTATGGCTGTCTGCTTTGCTTGGTTAGTGCTGCCTCATAACAGTTCTCATGCTGGGGCCTCCCATGTGCTGTAAACATCTTGGGATCAGGCCTGTAGCCAGGATTTTGTAATTTGGGGGGCCTTCAAATAAGTCAGGGGCAATGTTCCCTCTAAGCTGTGGAATCTTGTGAGCAAAAATTCTACTATGTGAGCGACTAACATTAAAGTTGTGAGCAAGAGATCTGGCTGCTGCATAAATTAGTTGGCTCTGGAGCCCTCCCTTCCTGAGGTAAGACAAAAATGTGTGAGCCGGAGGCTGAAAAACTGTGAGCTGGCTCACACTAACTCAGCTTAGAGGGAACACTGGTCATGGGGCACTGACATCATTTGGGGAAGCAAGCCATGCTTGGGGAAGGGAGGGCTAGATGGAAGTTGTGGGGGCCTTGGCAGGAATTCAGGGGGCCAGGCCCTGAAATGCCCCACTGTAGCTATGGGCCTGCTTGGGGTGTGCATGATCTCACCATTCAGTGTGACCTTGTAGTTGGCAGAGCTTCTAGAGAACGTAGCCGTTAGCTTGCAGGTGCTAGGGGTGGTCGTAGGGGCAGAGGCAAACTTGTGGCGGGCTGAGTGAGAGATGTGATTGGTCATTTGGCACATGGAGTTCCCCCAGTTCTGACACAAAAGCTGTTCATGCCTGGAATCTCTCTGTCTCCTAATAAAGAAACTTTGCTGCTACAAGAGTGTTGCAGGAGTAGGTAACAGTAGGTTACCTACTGTGTATGTATATAGAATGTAGATGTATAATGGGAAAACCCAATAAAAATATATATGGGGGGGGGAAGAGTGTTGCGGGAGTGATTGCATCCAGAACTTGACACCGATCCAAGATCTGATGAGACTGAGCTAACCTGGGCCATCCAGGTGAGGACAGTATTGACCATACCTTACATAAAATGGCTGCTTCTTATTTCAATATAATATAGGAGTTCCCCTTTTAAGAATACACTCCATTGGTTAGGATTCGATGATGCAGATATGGACATTATAGAACAAATAAAGCCCTCAGTACAGAATGTGAATAGAACAAGTAGAGAAGAGAAGAAGAAGAAGAGATTGGATTTATACCCCACCCTTCACTACCCAAGGGAGTCTCAGAGCGGCTTACAAACTCCTTTCCCTTCCCCTCCCCACAACAGACACCCTGTGAGGTAGAAGAAGAAGAAGAAGATATTAGATTTATACCCCGCCCTTCACTACCCAAAGGTGTCTCAGAGCGGCTTACTAACTCCTTTCCCTTCCCCTCCCCACAACAGACACCCTGTGAGGTAGGTGGGGCTGAGAGAGCTCTTGACAGAAACTGCTCTTTTTTCAAAGAACAGCTCTTATTAGAACTACAGCTTGCCCAAGGTCATCCAGCCAGGTGTAAGCAGAGGAGTGGGGAATCAAACCCGGTTCTCCCAGATTAGAGTCCTCACACTTAACCATGACACCAAACTGGCTCTCAATAACCGCTACACCAAACTGGCCCTCAATAAGTACCTTCTTGAGGGCATGGTGTATGTTCTAACCAGTGGCCTTCGGCATTCCCCTCTTTTGTGCGATTCCCAGTCACTTAAATGACCTAACAATCCCTCATTAATAAAGAGCATTTATGCTCGCTCAGTTAAATTATTTTCCCTCGGCCCTACTGGAAGACCAATTCGCAGGTATCCCGTATTTGGACAGAGTCTGTAAATGTGGATCTGGTCAGCTCGAGTCCTTAGAAAGATGTTTATTGGAGTGTGCAACCTGGTGTGATTTGAGAGAAAGGTACTTGTCCTCCCTCACAACAGATCATGTTAATTTATCATCTCAAAATATTGTCTCATTTTTCCTCGTAGACGAGGATCGGAAAAGTATAAGTCACTAAATATTTAGCTGTGTTGCCTGTCTGTAAGAGGGCTGGATCTCAATCCATTCAAGGCCTTTGAGTCAAAAGAATGGTAGAAGAAGAAGAAGAAGAAGAAGAAGAAGAAGAGGAGGAGGAGGAGGAGGAGGAAGTTGTTCTCTTATACTAAGTCAAGACAAAACCCTTGAGGTGTTGCCTGGAGTTTTGATGAAGAACAGGATGGTTTGGCCACATGGAGAATCAGATATGTTGAGTTGGTAGCAGAGAGGGAAATAACACTCTCCCCACAAGACCTTGTGGGCTCTCTACTTGTATATACCTAAGCCCCCCTCTGTAGTTCCAGAAAGCCTGGTTTTCTTCTGGGAATTCCACTCTTCAATCTTCCCATTGCTGCAAAAAAAAAATTACTCTTTTTTAATGTATAAAAAATCCTATCAGTTGCAAAAGCTGTTTAAAAAACTGGTCAGTTTCAGTTTTGGCCCTGGAAAAAGACATGTCTCGATGGTGTCTGACGACAACTCCTTTTCAACTAATACCAAGAATGTAATTTGATTCCTATTTGATTTTGGAGGGGCGCTGATTTTGGGGGCACTGAAACATTTGCACCAGTGAGTGATGAAACAATTTGCAACGCTCGTGTCCCTGTATCAAAAAGAAACCAATGAAAATCTCAAAATGGATTAAATGAAAATGCTGTGGATGGCCAGAGAGACTTCAGGCAAGTGGAGAAATGGTCCTCCTGAGACCCCGTTTCTGCCCACGGGGGAGTTCGCAAGCTCCACATCTGTCCCAAGTGGTGATGGTGAGGCCCATCACTCTCTGACTCTCCTTTAACCTCTCCTCGCCCAAATATTTCCACCACCATCAAGTATTTCCCATTCCTCTGGAGCAGGGGCGGCCAAACTGTGGCTCAGGAGCCATGTGTAGCTCTTTCACACATATTGTGCAGCTCCTGCTACAGTAGCTGGGGCATGCCTCCCCAATTGGTCTTCCCTTCCCCAGCCAGTGCAGAGAAAGAAAGCAACTTGAACATTAAATGCATTCTCAAAGTCTTCCCCCCCTCAGCTGGCTTGAAGAAGGCATTTGTCTCTTTAAATCCCTTCTCCAAGCCGAGCTAGCTGGCGTAGGGGCGGGGGCGGCTTGGAAGACCCATTTAATGTGAAAGGTGCTTTCTTTCCACCTCTCCCTCCCTCCCCCATCTATTGGCTTTCTTTCCACTTCTTTCTTTCCCCCTCTTTTTCTCTCTCTCTCTCTTTCTCCCCTCCCTCCCCATCTAAAGTTGTCCATTTAATATTATTAAAAGCAAATTTGCATATCTTTCAATAGAAAACATGTGTGTGATATTCGTTTGTGTCTTGCAGCTCTCAAACATCTAACGTTTATTCTGCGTGGCTCTTAGGTAAAGCATGTTTGGCCTCCCCTGTTCTGGAGGTACAACAGGGTCTAGAGGCCGAGGCCTTTCCCTGACGTTGCCTCCACGCACTGGGATCCAGAGGCTGGCTAGTCACCAGGGCTAGTAGCCACTGAGAGACCTATCCTCTGTGAATCTATCTAATCCCCTTTAAAAGCTATCTATGCCATTGTCCACCACTACATCCTCTGGCAGCGAATTCCATATTTTAACCACTCACCGTGTAAAGAAGCATTTCCTTTTCTCCGTCCTGAATTCACTGCCGGTTGGCTTCATTGGATGTTATCAAGTTCTAGTATTTTAGGAGAAAGAGAGGGAAAAAAATCTCTTTCACACATATTCTCTTTCTCTTTCTTTCTCCGCTTCACGCATAACGTTACATGCCTCGATCATGTCCTCTCTTCATTGTACTTAGGAGAAAGAGAGGGAAAAAAATCTCTTTCACACATATTCTCTTTCTCTTTCGTTCACACATATTCTCTTTCTCATCTTTCTCCGCTTCACGCATAATGTTACACGCCTCTATCATGTCCTCTCTTCGTTGTATTCCAGATGTTTCCGGATACCTGCTCAACAAGGAGAGAAGGACTATTCCGGCCTCCTGTTCTCTCTCTCCCAAGAGATGATAGACAATATTTTAGTGTTATACTAGTGAGCAGAGGATTTGCATGTGCAGCACCTGTTTGATTATCCATTCAGACCAAGAATGTCTTCATGGGGGCCTTCTTTGAACATATACATTCTCTCAAACTGGATTAGGGGACAGACGCCCCTTCCCCTCCGAGACTATTTACAATACTGTCAGGGCTGTCGTCAACCTCTCTCCCAGTCTCTGCCTCGTAGAAGTATCTGGAAGGACCCAGTGGTGGGGGACACCACGGAGGTGAGGGAAGGACAGACGCAGGGAGACTGAGAGAAAAAACACTCAGATGTTCAGCCAGTTCTTCAACGCAGCATTGTTCGTGCAGAGCTGCCAGTTCATGCCACTGCAAAGGGCTCTCCTGCGATGACTCTGATGGGAGCGTGTTGTTGATGTGCGGTGTAACACACCCCGGTGCCACCCATGGTTATGAGAAGCAGCTGATGAAAGTTATGCTCATGCTCTACAGATGGATCGCTAGTGCCAGACGCGGAGCTCTCTATATCTGGCAAACAGGTGTTGGGGGGTGCGGGTTGTGTGTGTACATTTTCCCAACTCCCCAGCAGCTGCCAGAGCGTGGTTTCTTTCTCTCCCCCCCCGCCCCCCATAGGTTGTAGCGTACAGAGGAACGATATCGATCCAGTCGTTGACAAGGAACAGAGAGCTATTATGAGTTCCACGAGAGGGGGGTAGGGATTACAGGGGAGCGGGTGGGAAAGGGGAAGGCAGACGGGGGTAGGGCAGATTTCGGGTGTTCGGCTCGTGTGCCTCAGCCAAAGATCAGAACCAGATTGTCCGTTTGGCACTGACAAACAGACTGCTGAGGGGAGGCCTCGGGGAGCCAGCTTCAAAGCATAGAGAAACGTATAAACATATGTGTTTAAAGGTATTTATTTAAATCAAATCTCTTTCAGTCTCCTGGCTGAGCCATCCCGCACGCTTGTCCAGTATATGCTGGGGCCGTCTCAAAAAAAAAAAAATTCGAATCAGTGTTACATTTCTCAGCAAAGCTGTGGAAATAAATCAGCCGCACGCAGGTAGAGCTGTGCTGTAGAAAGCTCAATGCCACAACAGGATCGTAAGAAGCGTTAACTACCTGCAGGCCTTCCAGGGCCCTGACCTGATCGACACAGGCGAGCCTTGATCTCGTCAGTTCTCAGAAGCTAAGCAGGGTCAGCTTTGGTTAGTACTTGGATGGGAGACCACCAGGGAAGTTCAGGGTCGCTACACAGAAGAAGGCAATGGCAAACCATCTCTGTTTGGTGTCGTGGTGAAGTGCGCGAACTCTAATCTGGGAGAACCGGGTTTGATTCCCCACTTCTCCACTTGCAGCTGCTGGATGACCTTGGGCAAGCCGTAGTTCTGTCAGAGCTGTTCTTGAAAAAGAGCAGTTTCTGTCAGAGCTCTCTCAGCCCTGCCTACCTCACCGGGTGTCTGTGGTGGGAAGGGGAAGGGAAAGGAGTTTGTAAAAGGCTGATGCCAAAGGCTCCTTTGGGTAGTGAAGGGTGGGGTAAAAGTCCAATCGCTTCTTCTTCTCTTCTTAAATACTGGGTTCCATCAATGGTCCAACCCCAAGCCGGGTGATGAGCTCTCCTTTCTTAGTGATTCAGCAAGAACGAAAAGCCCAAGACAACGGCCCTGTTTAAGTAGCATGCAACTCCACCCACTTCCCCAAACAGCTACCAACGATAGGCCATTATCAGAACCATTAATTCCTCATTGGCCACCTCCGGAATCCTGGTGGGCTATTGTTCTAGAGCCCCAAGCTCAGCCAGTCTCTGGTAGAAACAGTCCTGGAATGTTCCAGTCCCGATACATCACAATCTCTGAAGGGGTCTCTTGCCTTGAAAACCATAAGGGACGGTCATAAGTTGAAAGAGAACAAGGACTCGTCTTCACCCTGCCCTCCTTAGCCTGATTGTCCTTTCCCCCATCTGGTCTCCTTGCCTTCCCGGTCTCTTTTGTGCTGTGGGCGGGGCCTGTGATGTCACAGAGAACTTCTGTTGCCAGGGATTGTCATTAGCTTAGTGGCCCTGGTTTTTTAAAAAGCACTGCCTGGGTATCTTGGGGCCACCCTAACCTGGATGGGCTAGGTTAGCCTAGTCTCATCCGATCTCAGAAG
>NW_015166560.1:32370-37854 GCF_001447785.1 Gekko japonicus | reverse complement strand
CTCTCCTTTATTAGTGATTCAGCAAGAACGAAAAGCCAAAAGCCAGGGCAACAGCCCTGTTTAAATAGCAAGCAACCCCACCCACTTCCCCAAACAGCTACCAACGATAGGCCATTATCAGAACCATTAATTCCTCATTGGCCACCTCCGGAATCCTGGTGGGCTATTGTTCTAGAGCCCCAAGCTCAGCCAGTCTCTGGTAGAAACAGTCCTGGAATGTTCCAGTCCCGATACATAACAATCTCTGAAGGTTTCTTGCCTTGAAAACCCTAAGGGACGGTCATAAGTTGAAAGAGAACAAGGATTCGTCTTCACCCTGCCCTCCTTAGCCTGACTGTCCTTTCCCCCTTCTGGTCTCCTTACCTTCCCGGTCTCTTTTGTGCTGTGAGCGGGGCCTGTGAGGTCACAGAGAACTTCTGTTGCCAGGGAGTGTTGTTCGCTTAGTGGCCCTGGTTTTTGAAAAAGCACTGCCTGGGTATGTTGGGGCCACCCTGACCTGGATGGGCTAGGTTGGCCTAGTTTCACCCGATCGCAGAAGCTCAGCAGGGTCAGCTCTTATACCATTGCTTGGACCATGCGTATTTTTGTTGGCAGGGTGATGTCTCTACTTTTTATCATGCTGTTTAGGTTCGCCATCGCTTTCCTCCCAAGGAGCAGGCGTCTTTTAATTTCATGGCTGCAGTCACAGTCTGCGGTGATCTGGGATCCCAGGAACGTGAAGTCTGTCACTACTTCCACAGCTTCCCCTTCTATTTGCCAAGGAGTGATGGGGCCGGATGCCATGATCTTAGTTTTTTTGATGTTGAGCTTCAAGCCCACTTTTGCGCTCTCCTCTTTTACCCTGAGCAAGAGGCTCTTTAGGTCCTCTTCACTTTCTGCCATTAGAGTGGTATCGTCTGCATATCTGAGGTTGTTGATCTTTTCCCCAGCAATCTCAATTCTGGCTTGTGATTCATCCAGGCCAGCATTTCGCATGATGTACTCTGCATATATATTAAATAAGCAAGGTGACAGTATACATCCTTGTCGTACTCCTTTTCCTATGCTGAACCAATCAGTTGTTCCGTATCCGGTTCTAACTGTCGCTTCTTGGCCCTTATACAGGTTTCTCAAGAGACATGTGAGGTGGTCTGGTACTCCCATCTCTTTAAGGACCTGCCATAGTTTGTTGTGATCCACACAGTCAAAGGCTTTAGCATAGTCAATGAAGCAGAAGTAGACAGTGTCATCGATGCAATGAACATGAAACTGAGCAAACTTCAGAGGACAGCGGAAGACAGGAGGGCCTGGCGGGATCTGGTCCATGGGGTCGCGAAGAGTCGGACTCGACTGTGCGACTGAACAACAAGTTGGATGGGAGACCAACAAGGAAGCCCAGGGCTGCTACCACAGAGGCAGGCAATACCAAACCACCTCTGAGAGGTTTGTTTCCCATAAAGAGATTTTAGTTAGTGAAATAAAACAGACGTTTCCTAGAGTATATTTTCTTATTTGAATGTGGGCTGACAAGCCAGTAACTTCTCCCCAAAACCTCCCTTTTCCTCTAAAATGAAGATTTGTTTATGGTTGATGGTTGTTTTTTTCTAAATTTTTAATTGTATTTATATATGCACTTTTATGTAAGCCGCCCTGAGCCTGCCTTGGCGGGGAGGGTGGGGTATAAATCGAATGAATGAATGAATGAATGAATGAATGAATGAATGAACGTCTCTTGGCTTGAAAACCCCCCAGTCCTGTGACTGCCGTGGGTTAGTTGTGACTCGACGGCACACAATTATCATTAAATCCATAGAAGCGGCCTCGATAACCCTGATGAGCCCAATCTCGTCGTATCTCAGAAGCTAAGCAGGGGCGGCCATGTTTAGTACTTGGGTGGGGGACCACCAAAGAAGTCTAGGGTTGCTAGGCAGAGGCGGGCAACAGCAAACCTCCTCTGAACCTATCTTCCTTGAAAACCCTATGGGGTCACTAGAAGCCGGCTGTGACTTGGGCCGATTTCCCACACGCTGCTGCTCCTCGCTCGCTCTTCCCTTTGCCCCGATCGCACGCGTCAGTTTCACACCATGTGCTGCGTGGCTGCGTTTTGCCCCGCAGCTTCGCCCGATTTTCCCCATGTCTACTCAATCCTGCCACTCTTAACCACTACACCGAACTGGCCTAGCTTCTGAGATCTGACCAGAATGGGTTAGCCCGGGCTCTCCAGGTCAGGGCATTTAATTATGTACTGTATTTTCTGTTCTATCCTTCTTCCTTGGTATTCAGAGTGCAAGTTTAACTTCACAGCAGCCCTCTGAGGAAGGCCAGGCTAGAATACTTGCCTGACGGTGCCAGGGAATGTCCTGGTTGATTGAGAGAATGGCCTTGGATCTCACGTGCCCAGCATCCACACGCTAACTATTACACCACCCTGGTTTTCCTGACATATTAATCTTAGATTAATCTTAGAGCCAGTTTGGTGTAGTGGTTAGGTGCATGGACTCTATTCTGGGAGAACCAGGCTTGTAATGTCCTGGCCCCACTGGTGGACCTCCTGATGGCACCTGGTATTTCTGGCCACTGTGTCACACAGAGTGTTGGACTGGATGGGCCTTTGGCCTGATCCAACATTGGCGTCTCTTATGTTCTTATGTTCTTATGGTTGTTTTTATAAATTGATTTTAAATTCTATGGTTTTATGGTTTTATGTTTTTATGGTTTTATGGTTGTTTTTATAAATGGATTTTAATTGTATTTATATATCCACCCTCCTCCTCCTCCACTGCTGCTGCTGCTGTGTATATTATAGGTAGCCATCCTCAAGGCAAAAAGTTTGTCTAAATCTTTCACCGCAGGCAGAGGTTTCAAAGTCTCATGTGAAAGATGAGCTATCATTGGTGGCAAAGAGTCAGATAACCCGTTTACCACAGAACTTTCTCACAAATTATAGTTCATGTGCACAAGTGATTTGTATTCATTAAAATATTTATATCCCATTTCCCTCTTGCCCCCCCAAAGAGGACTGAGAACTGCTCACACACAAAAAAGAACAACTCAAAAAGCACCATATTTTTAACTCAAAATAATAGCTAACAACATCACCAGCTTGTCGTTCAAAGAAAAGGTTCTTGTATCACCCTCAAATACCTTCCTAAACTGCTTGGTCTTAAATCAATACATCTAATTCTCAACACAGCCTCATTTGTGGGCACTTAAATCTGGAAAATGGGGCCTTGGACAGAAAAGACAGCTTTCTACAAACCCGAGTAAAGTTCCAGGTTTTTTTTGGGGGGGGGGATATAATTTGGGGGGCAGAGCCCTTTCCAGGGTCATGTTCACCCTTGAGGGAGGACTCATCCAGAGCCAGGCCTGGCAGCAACCACTGGGCAACTTGCTACTACCTGACTTGCATGACTTACCCAGGTCCAGATGCTTGCTAATGTTGAACAGCAGTCACCTTATGATAGCTCCCAGTATCAGGGGCCAGAAATCAGGCATGGAAGTCGTTGAGTCCAAGGCCGGGTTCCAGAAGTCAGACAAGGCAAAGGTCTAAGGGTCATGATTGCAGTGAACGTCTCTTGGCTTGAAAACCCCACAGTCCTGTGATTGCCGTGAGTTAGTCGTGACTCGACGACACACAATTATTATTAAATTTGCTATCAGCAAGCAGCCGGCGTCAGGCCAGGAGGTGTGCACTGTCATCTCTCCTGTAGCTCCATTCTTAGTCTCCGTCTGCAGCGCTCTAAGGGTGTGGGTGATACTGGAGGGCTGGAAATGACCAACTGTGTTTCATCTGTTGAATCAGGGCTGGAGGGTTTTGGTGGCTCTGCACCAGCTGTTGGCCGTGAATCCTGACAAGCCCGCACCTCATTTTCCTGCTGGTCAGCTTCTCCTGTTAACTCAAAACTGGCTACACAAGGCTCCTGAGGAGACCTCACTATCACTGAGCCCCGGCTGATTCATGATACAATGTGGTGTAGTGGTTATATTTTCCGACTTGGCTATGGGAGACTCGGGTTCGAATCCTCATTGTATCATGGAAGCTCACTGGGTGACCTTGGACCAGTTATATACTCTCAACCTACACTACCACACAGGGTTGCTGTGAGGGTAAAAAGGACGAGAGGAGAATGTAGTAAGCTACTTTAAGTCCCCATTATGGAGAAAGGTGGAGAATAAATGAAGTAAATTAATAATAAATACTGTTGATGATGTGGGGGGGGAGATAAAAGCTTGGTTGGTGGGTGGGTCATGGAAGCTCACTGGGTGACCTTGGACCAGTTATATACTCTCAACCTACACTACCACACAGGGTTGCTGTGAGGGTAAAAAGGACGAGAGGAGAATGTAGTAAGCTGCTTTAAGTCCCCATTATGGAGAAAGCTGGAGTATAAATGGAGTAAATTAATAATAAATACTGATGAAGATGTGGGGGGAGGAGATACAAGCTTGGTTGGTAGGTGGGTAGGGAAAAAAGGAAGCATGGAAAGGAGAGAATGTGGGGTTTGCCAGGATGACGAAAAGAGGAAATAGTGTGGGGAGGGGGATACAGGGCAAATGTGATGCCCCCTACAAATCCTCACAGGTTTCCCACTGTGCAACTAGGCCAATGCCAGTGGTCAACACCATACAACAGACCATGGCCCAGCAGCCAGCACCACCCAGCTGGGCCTGGACAGACACAGTGGTTGGAACTGTGCAGTGTTTTCCCAGGGAGAGGCTGCCAGGGGGAGGGAAGGGGAGAAAACTGTCGGGGTTAGCAACTCAGAATGCTAGGACATTGGGGGGCACTACCTCACTCTAAGTGTGTATAGATTATCTCCTTGAATGGGATGCCCCTCTGGGTTTTCAACTGGGAGCTGCCCTCTGACCGTTCCTCTCTCTTCTTTGTCCTCTAACTCTTTCACATGGCCTTCCATGGAGGCCCAAACGGCCAACTAGTACTTGGAGAGGTTTTAAGCTCCTATTTCTATCCTCCTCCTATCAAAATATGAATTTTTTTACTTGGGGGAAGGTGTTACTTGGGGGAGGGGGGGCGGATGTGACTTCCAGGGAATACGTTTTAAGATTCGAGGGTGACCATCACCACACTTGGCTGGTCTTCAGTGTTTCTGCAGGAGTCGGGGGGTTCAACCCCCCTTTTATGGCATTTAGAATATTGGTCTTTGTTATGTATTGGGATTGAATAATTCTTTAGTCTCTGCTGGTCTCTCCTGTAAATACAATGCCTACATATTCCCATACATGTGATGCCGGATCAGTTGGCCACTTGTAATAGGGGAAGGGTTAGGTTAGGCTTCGCCCTCTCTCATTTCGACTGCAACATGCATATGAACTACTTGACTAAGTGCCAGTTTACCTTTCTTGCAATATACTTCTTGGGAGATTCATTTACTGCGCCCAGGATCAGGCTTCTATGACTGGGCGGAACTCTGCCCTATTAACCAAATATTCCAATAAAAACTGAAGACAGGGCAAAGAAAAGGTCAGCCTGGCTGGCTGGGGGGG
>NW_015166560.1:27276-32308 GCF_001447785.1 Gekko japonicus | reverse complement strand
CTCTTTTTTCTCTCCTTCCTTCCTTCCTTGCTGCACAGATCTGCGCGTTCTCCCCCACACCCAAGCTAGCAATCCAAAACAGTGCAGTGGCACCTTTAACACCAAGGTTTATTCAGGTACAAGCTCTCCCTCCTCTGTGAGGGCAGATCTGCACGTCTCCCATCCCCCTCAATAGCTAACAATCCAAAACGGTCCAGTGGAGCCTGAGCAGTGGGTGTTGCCTTCTGACACACTTCCAGTGATGTCAGGGGGTGTGGTATATGCAAATAAGTTATGCTAATGAGCTCCTGCACCTCTTTTTCTACAAAATGACCCCTGAAAGTGGGGTGTGTTGGTGGGAGTGGGGTGTGTTGGTGTAGCAATCGCATGCTGTTTAACAGAGCTGAGGCTCGGGAGTCTTGTCTTGCATTTGCTGAAATCACTAATAAAGTAGAACTGATCACTAGGCTTGTGGTCTGTTCATCCATGGAATCCACTATTGAACAATCTTCGATCCCTGGAGCTTCCCTCCAACCCGCAATGCACTTTCACATTACAGCCAGACTGGCCATGTCCCAAGTGCTGCCACAGGCCAGGCCCTTTCCTCATGTTGGGGCTGGCTGGGGGCGGAGCCAGCTGTGCTGGCACCCGGAGCACGCTCGTTCCCTACCTACTCTTGCTTGCTTCACTGGCCGGCTGGCCAACTGGCCAGCTAGCCACTTTTTGCCACTGCCCTCCTGTACTCCACTGAGGCCCCTGTCCCCCCGTCCCCCAGGCTCCATCCCCAAATCTCCAGGAGCTTCCCAAAGTAGATCTGGCTACCCTGGCTGTGCTGCGAGGCAGCTCTAGTGAGAAATCGCCCTGTGTATAGGCTTTATCTCCTTGAATGGGGTGCCTCTCTTGGTCTTAACCTGGGAGATGCCCTCTGACCCCTCCTCTCTCTCCTTTGTCCTCTCACTCTCTCACATGGCCTTCCATTGAAGACACATGTCTCTGCTGGTCTCTCCTGTAAATACAATGCCTACATACTCCCATACATGTGATCCCGGATCAGTTGGCCACTTGTAATAGGGGAAGGGCTCTTTAGGTTAGGCTTCGCCCTCTCCTTTCGACTGCAACATGCATATGAACTGAATCTACTTGACTAAGTGCCAGTTGACCTTTCGCTCCAGAACCTCTCGGGGGCTTCTGGGAATTGTAGGCTCAGTCTCACCTACTGCTAGCCAGGCTCCCTGGGCCTAGTAGGCCCCTGGTGGCACAGCACAGATCATGACACCTCCCAACCAGCAGTCCCAGGCTCCCTCTACCTCAGGGACGATTTGGAGGGCAGGGCAGATTTGGAAGGGGCATCACCCCCCACCCGAGAGCTATGGGCCCGATTCATGAGTGTCGTTAAAGGTAAAAACCAGTACCTTGAACCTCATTCACCCCACTTTCACAGGTAGAAGTTCAGCCCCCCTCTTGTAATTTTTCAAAAGGCCATAAAAGTAGATGTGTTCCTGATATTGTCAGGGAGCTCATTCCACAAGGTCTGAGCCTGTTGTAAAACTGCACGGTTGGGCACAGATCATCCTCAAAATTCTGCAGGAAAGAAAGCGGCTGAAATGAAGACGACTCACTCACTCCAGACTACAGAGGTCAGTCCCCCTGGAGAAAATGGATGCTTTGAAGGGTGGACTCTCTGGCATTGTACTCCACTGAAGCCCCTGTCCCCCCGTCCCCCAGGCTCCATCCCCAAATCTCCAGGAGCTTCCCAAAGTAGATCTGGCTACCCTACCCCCCATCCCCCACCAGTGCCCGGGGAGAGACCTGGCGAACCCAAGTTGACATGATTTGTGTACCCCATATATGTGAGGAGAAGTTCACCAAGTAAATGCAAGTAAATAGGGAAATTGGAAAGTCTACACCCTTGGGTCTTTCAGTATGTGAGACAGCCCCATAGCTAGACCTTTTGTGGGGGCATGGGGGGGGCACGGTGGCTAATTTAATTGACAGAGCTAATTGCCCGTTCCAGCCAGTAAGCTAAGCGAGGTCGGCACAGGCATCCAGCCACGGCCAACTAGTACTTGGAGAGGTTTTAAGCTCTGGTGGACCTCCTGATGGCCCCTGGGTTTTGGCCACTGTGTGACACAGAATGTTGGAATGGATGGGCCACTGGCCTGATCCAACACTGGCTTCTCTGATGTTCTTATGTTCTTACTGCAAAGAGACCCTCTGGCTGGAGATTCCTCCTCTCCGGACTATTTAACCTTTGTATAAACATGGCTTTGTTCAAAAGATTATGAAAGACTAGCGTATGTTTTCTCTTCGCGTTTTCGCTGATCTCCTTCAGGCAGTAAAATGTCGTCCAGTGTACTCAAGGGCAACTTTTATGACTAAGAAAAGCAAACAACTTTGGAAATACAGTTATTAGCTGTCAAGTCTACAGGAAAGAAAGTGTGTGTGTTTGTGGGGAGGGGGGAAATCTGCAATTAAAGGGTCTGCCCGAGATGGTACAACCCGCCGGTACCAGCTATACCAAGCATAAAGGTGGGAGCAAAGGAAGGTTTCTTACTTGGTGTCAAATTTTATATAGGGTCTGTTAATAAGATAGCTAGTGTGGTTCACAGTGGAAGATGGGGATGAACTGGATCGTTCCCCCACTCAGGGGTCATTTCCTGCAGGAGCGCACAGGAGCGGAGCTCCAGCAGTAAAGAGCCCAGGAGGCGGGCACATGCAACAAGCCCCGCCCCCTGCCCCCAGCAGCCCTCAGTCAGAGCAAGAAGCAGCCAAGTAAGTTGCAGAGCCCCCCCCCGGTCCAAAACAGTCCAGTGGCACCTTTAAGACCAAGTTTTATTCAGGTACAAGCTCTCCCTCCTCTGCGAGGACAGATCTGCACATTCCTCCCCCCCCAATAGCTAGCAATCCAAAACAGTCCAGTGGAGCCTGAGCAGTGGGTGTTGCCTTCTGACACACGTCCGTTGATGTCAGGGGGTGTGGCATATGCAAATAAGTTATGCTAATAAGTTATGCTGATGAGACGTTGGGAAAGGAGATTGTAAGCTGCTCTGAGACTCCTTTGGATAGTGAAGGGCGGGGTATAAATCCAATCTCCTCCTCCTCCTCCTCCTCCTCCTTCCAATCAGGACAGGTTATCACATCCAAACACAATACATAAGCTTACACCTTTCAGAAAAACATCAAGAAGTTTTGCCACCACACCTAGGGCATATCATACACAAAACACACGTTCTTCCACTGAGTTAAGGGCTCCGTATGTTTGGGAGAAGTGAGCAGCTTCCCTCTCTCTAGCTGACCTCCCTCTTAAAGAATGCAACCACAAAGCCGGTCTGGAGAGAATTATAGAGATCCCAGTTCATTAGGAACACTAGAAGGCAGTGCTTGATTTCTCAAAGACGTGCCAAGGCCGAAGCTCACCGTATAGCACACCTGTGTCCCAGTGACCCGAAAGAAATGGCCCCGGTGCATGGAGTTGGTGGGAGACGGCCAGCACTTTGGTTGTGAAGAAAATGCACATTGCATGGTTTAGAGCCAATGCTCCTCTTAGTAATTTCTGAGGTCCAGGACACAGCCAGCCCTGATCTGGATTGGCCAGGTTATCCAGATCTTGTCAGGTCTCAGGAGCTAAGCAGGGTCAGCCCTGGTTAGTGTTGGAAATATGTGTGTTGCAAAGTCTAAAACTCAGTCATTATAGGTTTAACGTGCTTTACCATGAGTGCTATGGTTTCGACTGACCTGGAAGGGAACCTGGCAGAAAGCCAATGGAAAGAAAGTCCGGGAAACTGAAGCCTAGCAGCTGTCAGCTGGCTGCCTATGTGAAGAAAATGTTGCCAACTGCACAGATGTCGATACACTTGAAATATAGCTCATTTTAACTTGCAAACAATTTGAGACTGTGACTCAAGAGAAAATGGACACTGCAAGCATTTTCAAGCATATTATTTGAGAGGATCACAGATAGGCATCCATCTTTTTTCCTCCCAAAGGAATTGGACAGCGAAGATGGTGGGGGAGACTCAATAAGTAAAAGAATGTTAAGGTGGAAGGATTAAGCCTCTCTCTCCTCTCTCAGGACCTCAGTCCAAACTGGAGGCCCATGCCTGAAGTTAAGTTTAAAAAAAATCCCATCCAGTCATTCAGAGTCCAAAGATTCAAGGGGAAATTTTGGATGACGGTAATTTTGGAAGCATCCCTGCTGTTTGTAAGCTTCCATCAATACAGGATAAGTGAGTTAGCACAACCTGGCAATGCAAAAGAATCAGGGAGCCTGTATGATTTGAGGAGAGGCAGGCAGACCTAGGTAGGGGCATGCCTCTTGAGTGTCCTATTTACCAACTGTCACTGTGCAACATACCATATCAGTCTCTCTCCAGTGGATGACACAGGAACTGGAAAAAATCACAATACTAAAAGTGTATTCATGGATTTTTTTTTAAAAAAGACCAAAGTCATACCTTCAAAACACACTTTTCTGAAACATCTACACCTCCTGACAGATTATATGATATAATGTTTTTCCAGTCAATGCAAATTGGTTGGAAACATCTTGGAGAAAAACATCACTTTTCTGGCTCTATATTTAAAACCACAGAAGGGGTTTCTATAGTTTCTTGGCTGTGTCCATTTTCAAAACAACTGTGTCTCAGCCTGAATAGCCCTGACGTGGCCAGAGGTGGCCACAGTCAGTATTTGGAGGAGAGACCACTGAGAAAGACTAGGGTTGATATACAGAAGAAGTCAACGTCAAAACAGTTCTGAGCATCTCCTACCTTGAAAACCCTATGAGGGGTTGCATTAAGTCAGCTGCGATTTGGCATCACTGCGACTTGGGATCACTTGGCTAGCCTGATGTTCTCCAGTCTTGGAAACGAAGCAGGTTGAGCCATGGGTAGTACTTGGATGGGAGACCACCAAGGAAGACCGAGATCACTATGCAAAGGCAGGCAATGAGAAACCATGGCAAACCAGAGAAGAAGAAGAAGAAGAAGAAGAAGAAGAAGAAGAAGAAGAAGAAGAAGAAGAAGAAGAAGAAGAAGAAGAAGAAGAAGAAGAA
>NW_015166560.1:21884-27249 GCF_001447785.1 Gekko japonicus | reverse complement strand
GGTCATCCAGCAGGTGAGAGTGGAGGAGTGGGGAATCAAACCCGGTTCTTCCAGATTAGAGTCCACACACAGAAGAAGAAGAAGAGGAGGAGATCGGATTTATGCCCCGCCCTTCACTTGGAGTCTCAGAGCGGCTTCCAAACTCCTTTCCCTTCCCCTCCCCACAACAAACACCCTGTAAGGTAGGTGGGTCTGAGAGAGCTCTTGACAGAAACTGCTCTTGGGAGAAAAGCTCTGAGAGAACTATGGCTTGCCCAAGGTCATCCAGCAGCTGCAAGTGGAGAAGTGGGGGATCAAACCTGGCTCTCCCAGATGACAGTCTGCTCACTCCTACCTTGAAAACCCTATGAGTGGTTGCATTAGGTCAGCTGCGACTTGACATCACTTTCTACCACCATTGGAAGCTCTTTTGACCTGGATGGACCAGGCTAACCCGATGTTCTCCGATCTTGAAAACAAAGCAGGTTGAGCCATGGTTATGGTTAGTACTTGGATGGGAGACCACCAAGGGAGTCTGTGGTCCCTATGTAAAGGCAGGTGGGCAGAGGCAAACCACCTCTGAACATCTCCTACCTTGAAAACTGAAATGTAGTGGGGTAAACGCATGAAGAAACCACGGAGACTGATGTAGCGATCAGCATGGTTTATTGGTGCACAACAAAGACAAACAACAAACGGCCGGCTGGCCAACTATGTACATACCTGGGGACACACCCCTAGGTCCCGTTGGTGGGTTTAAATCTCCCGCCATGGTCCCATTGGTCCCCCAGTGGAGAGACCAGGAGCCTAGTCCCCATTGTTCCTCCAGAGTCAAGCTCTGGAGTGTTCGCTGGGCCCTGGTGGCGGTCAGCGGACACAACAAAAACCCTATGAGGGGTCGCCATACGTCATCGAACGTGCGACTTGATGGCACATCCCACCACCATTAGAGACTGTCCTGAAGGGTCGGTACTTGGATGGGAGACCACCGAGGGAGTCCAGGGTCGCGACGCAGACGCAGGCAATGGCAAACCAGCTCTGAATGCCTCTTGCCTGGTTGAAAACCCTATGGGGTCGCCGTGATTTGGCGACAACGTGATGGAGCTTTCCACCACCACCACCAAGATACGTCCACAGCAATGAAAACAGCTTCCCGGGTTAGAATGATATCCTGCTTGAATGGGCTGGACCCGGATGATTGACACCCGTATGAGCAGCACTAGATAGACAGAACTAGTAATCAGTGTTCCCTCTAAGATGAGTTAGTGTGAGCTCGCTCACAGTTTTTTTAGCCTCAGATGCACACCTTTTTTCTGAGCTCAGGAAGGATGGGGCTCCAGCGCAAACTCTTTGATGCAGCAGCCAAATCGCTCACAAAGTAGAATTTTTGCTCACAAGACCCCACAGTTTAGAGGGAGCGTTGCACTTGACCGATGCTCCGTTGGTGCTCAACGGCAGGTGTCTGGTACAAGAGATGACAGTTGCGCAAGAACTGATCAACGATCCTTCCTCACCCGTCTCCCTCTCATACACATACCGTCTTTCAACGACTGGTAGAGACCGGGGATTCATATATGATCATATTTTAGTTGCATATAAATAAGATGTTGTGCTTGCAGAAAAGAGCAAGAGTCCAGTAGCATCTTAAAGATTTGTGGCAGGGTAGAAGCTTTCATGAGTCGCTGTACCTGAAGAAGTGAGCAGTGACTCACGAAAGCTCCCACCCTGCCACAAATATTGATATTCTTTAAGGCTCTTGCTCCTGTTATTCTTCCTCTTCTTGCTCTTCTTGCCCTCCCACTGTTGCCCCCCCCAAAGCACCAAGAAGACAGAGCATCACTTGCCCCAGACCTAGAGTTCCTACCTATACCCAGTGTTCCCTCTAAGCTGAGTTAGCGTGAGCTAGCTCACAGTTTTTTAGCTTCCGGCTCACACATTTTTGTTTTAGCTCAGGATGGATGGCTCCGGAGCAAACTAATTTATGCAGTAGCCAATTGCTTGCTCACAACTTTAATGCCAGCAGCTCACAAAGTAGAATTTTTGCTCACAAGACTCCACAGCTTAGAGGGAACACTGCCTATACCTAGTGGCTAATAGCCACTGATGGACTTCTGCTCCATATGTTTATCCAATCCCCTCTTGAAGCCGTCCGTGCTTCTAGCCACCACCACCTCCTGTGGCAGTGAGTCAACCTTATCGTCTGATGACGTGTTACAGGTTCGAGTCTACATCCGCAGCCACGAGGACTAGCTGGTTTTTTAAGCATTACAACTGAAGCTGGCGTTCCAGAGATTCTTCTTAAGCTCTGAAACTGAAGCTGGCATTCCAAGGATTCTAGCAGGAGCCCTGCGGCCACAGGGGACTGCTTAAGAAGAGAAAGAGAGCCAGAGGTTGCTTTCAGGACTCATTCTGCACAAAAACAGAATTTTGTGTGCGCGTGTGCTCCAACTGATTTTAAACACAGATAATGGAGAGTCTGTTGACTTAGGGGAATTGGGTTGGGGGCAGCGTTCCCTGTAAGCTGAGTTAGTGTGAGCAAGCTCCCAGTTTTTTAGTCTCCAACTCACACGTTTTTGTCTTCGCTCAGGAAGGACGGCTCCAGAGCAAACTGATTTATGCAGGAGCCAAATGGCTCGCTCACAAAGTTGAATTTTTTTGCTCACAAGACTCCACAGCTTAGAGGGAGCATTGGTTGGGGAGAGCCTCTTACCTTACCCTGTCCAAATCTCCCCTTCCTTCAGAGGCAGACTGGGACTCGAAGCAACTAGTACTTAAGCAGAGAGAGTCGGGTGTCGGCTGGGGGACCCGGAGACGGTTTGTGGGGGCCGAAACACACGATTCCGCTTTGAAAGAACAGCAGCAAAAGAGGAATCCCATCACACAGGTTGTCTCGGTTTGGAAACCTCCCCGGTCAAGCCTCGGAGATGAATGAGGGTACCCGCTGAATAACCTCACTTTACAACTTTTATGTGAAGGGTTGATAAATGAAGGCCAGGCCAAGGTACAAGCCAGTGATTAAAACCAGCCCTCTCCACCCAAAGGAAATAATATCCTCTCCGTACCAGTCACCCTCCCCCTGGTAGGTTAGATCATTAACTCTTCCTTTGCCATATTCATTAAATGTGTGTGTGTGTGTGTGTGTGTGTGTATCTGTGATAGATCGCTCTAGAGGACAGTTTGGTCCTCCAGGTTAGCTGGCTTTTGCGGATTGCAGCGAATTTTTGCGAGGCCCCGGTTTTCGCTACGAAAGTCGCCGGAGGCGGTGGGGGTGCACGTACATCAAAGTTTCCTTTAAAAAAACAAAAACGAAACAGACCTTCCTTCCAAACCAGTGTTGGGTAGATCCAGTTGGTCAGCCATGTTTGTCTGAAGCAGTAGAACGATCTCCTTTCCCCTCCCCCCCTCCACAAAAGACACCCTGTGAGGTAGGCATGGCCAAGAGAGCTCTTCGAGAACTGCTCTTTCAAGGACAGCTCTGACAGAACAAGGGCTTGCCCGAGGTCATCCAGCAGCTGCAAGTGGAGGAGTGGGGAATCAAACCCGGTTCTCCCAGATTAGAGCTCCCGCGCTTAACCACTACACCAAACTGGCTCTCAGGATCCGTTCTGCTTGCTGTAGCCTAGGTAAACAGGAAAAGAACAGTAAACTAAGAACAAACTAAGAACCCCAACCGGAGATTCTAGAATTGTACACCCGCTTCTCCTTGCTTGAAAGTCTTCTAAAGGGGGAAGTTTCCTTTTGTGGTTACATTAAAGTTTAAATTGATGTTTGTTGCTGGTCCTACAAAACCTTGAGAAAGACAGGAGCGCTCCGTCTATGAATGTCAGCTGCTTAATGGGCCTTTTGTAGGACCAGCAACAAACATCAATTTAAACTTTGACTGGTAGTTATTAGATTGTACAAACCGATTATTATTCTTGATATTGCATTTAATGAATATATACCTCTTTTAGAATATTATGAATAATACACTTTATAAGATGGAACATATAGAACACTTTAACTTATAAAAAAGGTTTTGCAGTGTATATATTCGTTGTTTGACTCTTCTAACACTGCAGCTCGAGTTTCCAAACCTCCAAGTGGTACTTGGGGATCTCCCGCTATTACAATTGATCTCCAGGTGACCAAGGTCAGTTCCCTCTGGAGAAAATGGCTGCTTTGGAGGGTGGCCCCTCCCCTCCCTAAACCCCATCCTCCTCAGGCTCCACCCCCAAAATTTCCAGGTATTCCCCAATCCAGAGCTGGCAACTCTAGCTCTGCGAGGTAGATTCAGCAGGTAGACAAGGGGTTGGATCCAGTGATCCATTCGTGGAAGGCACTGATGTTGCAGCTTTTGCCTGTGTTCCTCTTCTCTGCAGATGCAAGGACGGAAGATCTTGACAACGTGGAAAGATGTTGTGGAGAGCCAGTTTGGTGTAGTGGTTAAGTGTACGGACTCTAATCTGGAAGAACCGGGTTTGATTCCCTACTCGGAGATGAGCACCGCAACCCTAGAGTCGGATTCGACTGGCTTTCGAGCAAGAGAACTTTTACCTTTGCCTTTTTATCCAAGTCCTAACTGTTGGAAAATTGGTAAAAAAATAGTTAGATAGTTAGATATTCAGAGTTTGCAATGGATCTTTGCTTCACTGGAGAGGAAGCATTTTCTTCTATGTGACAATCTTTATTTCTAAGGGAAGGGTACACAGAAAATCTACAAAAAACCAAACACACTACATGCTTGCAGCAACAGACACACAGATAGTAATGAAGTGTAGTGGTGTAGTGGTGAAGTGCGCGGACTCTAATCTGGGAGAACCGGGTTTGATTCCCCTCTCCTCCACTTCGGTCCCACGATCTAGGGAATAGACTTCCCAGGTTCAGAGAGGACGACTGAGGGGTAAGGAGCATTTTCAGCATGCCTCTTTGTGGATACAGAACACTGCCTTGTACTGAGTCAGACCCTTGGTCCGTCAAAGTTAGTATTGTCTATTCAGACTGGCAGCGGTTCCCCGGGGTCTCAGGCAGAGGTGTTTACCATCACCTACTCCCTGATTCATACTTTTGAACTATGATTCTTTTGAACTATGGTGCTGGAGAAGACTCTTGAGAGTCCCTTGGACTGCAAGAAGATCAAATCAGTCAATCCTAAAAGAAATCAACCCTGTGTCAGACCCTGGGTCCATCAAAGTCAGTATTGTCTATTCAGACCGGCAGCGGTTCCCCGGGGTCTCAGGCAGAGGTGTTTACCATCACCTACTTCCTGATTCATACTTTTGAACTATGATTCTTTTGAACTATGGTGCTGGAGAAGGCTCTTGAGAGTCCCTTGGACTGCAAGGAGATCCAATCAGTCAGTCCTAAAAGAAACCAACCCTGACTGTTCCCTGGAAGGCCAGATAAT
>NW_015166560.1:20958-21073 GCF_001447785.1 Gekko japonicus | reverse complement strand
GGAGATCCAATCAGTCAGTCCTAAAAGAAACCAACCCTGACTGTTCCCTGGAAGGCCAGATAATGAAACTGAAGCTCAAAGACTTTGGCCACCCAATGAGAAGGGAGCCCTCACT
>NW_015166560.1:13124-20770 GCF_001447785.1 Gekko japonicus | reverse complement strand
TAAGCATATGGAGCAGAGGTCCATCAGTGGCTATTAGCCACAAGGGTAGAGATAGGGACTCTGGGGCAAGGGATGCTCTGTCTTCTTGGTGCTTGGGGGGGGTCAACAGTGGGAGGGCTTCTAATGTCCTGGCCCCACTGCTGGACCTCCTGATGGCCCCTGGTATTTCTGGCCACTGTGTGACACAGAGTGTTGGACGGGATGGGCCTTTGGCCTGATCCAACATTGGCGTCTCTTATGTTCTTATGTTCTTAATCCACAGCCAGCCCCAAACGGGCTGTTCACTGTGCCAGGTGAGAAGTGACTTGTTTTTTAAAAAGTAATAGTCAGAGGCTATTTTCAACGAAGGATCTGATTACGGAAGAGATCCCAGAGCTGCCGCATGACTTACCTTCCGACACAGCGGAGAACACAATAGCATGTGGGTTCAGACTCCTTAACAAGACCCTTTCAATGGGCTTGTTGTACTTGTCCATATCTGTTTGTTGAACGGCACTAATTCAATGGAGTCTTGTACAGAGACTGGAGCCTCACGTTAAAGAAATGGAAAGGAAGACAATAATATAAATCCATTCTCCTGGGCACAGTGAAGCCGGCATTTTGTTGTCAGGCTAGTTTATGATACAGTTTTTTAATTGGTAATTTGTATATACAGTACTTAAGTGTGTGGACACTAATCTGGAAGAACCAGATTTGATTCCTCTCTCAGCCCCACCTACCTCACAGGGTGTCTGTTGCAGGGAGGGGAAGGGAAAGGAGTTTGTAAACTGCTCCGAGACTCCGAGTGAAGGGTAGGCGATAAATCCAATCTCTTTTCTTCTTCATACTGGAGAGCCAGTTTGGTGTAGTGGTTCAGTGCGTGGACTCTAATCTGGGAGCACCGGATTTGATTCCCCACTCCTCCACTTGCACCTGGCTGGATGACCTTGGGCAAGCCATAGTTCTGTCAGAGCTGTTCTTGAAAAAGAGCCGTTTCTGTCAGAGCTCTCTCAGCCCCACCTACCTCACAGGGTGTCTGTTGCAGGGAGGGGAAGGGAAAGGATGCTCCGAGACTCCGAGTGAAGGGTAGGGGATAAATCCAATCTCTTCTCTTCTTCATACTGGAGAGCCAGTTTGGTGTAGTGGTTCAGTGCGCAGACTCTGATCTGGGAGAACCGGGTTTGATTTCCCACTCCTCCACTTGCACCTGGCTGGATGAGCTTGAGCAAGCCATAGTTCTGTCAGAGCTTTTCTTGAAAAAGAGCCATTTCTGTCAGAGCTCTCTCAGCCCCACCTGCCTCACAGGGTGTCCGTTGTGGGGAGGGGAAGGGAAAGGAGTTTGTAAGCTGCTCTGAGACACCTTCGGGTAGTGAAGGGCAGGGTTTAAATCCAATCTCTTCTCTTCTCTTCTTCTTCATCTGCTTGGAGGCTTCAGAGTACATATGACCCGGGTGTAAGCAACATGCTTTTGCTGAGGGAGAGAGGAAAAAATATATATATTTGAGGACACCCCGGAAAAGCGGGGTGTTCCCCGTGTCGGTTTATGACCTCCCCTCCCTTCCTTCCAAAAGAAAAAGAGAGTCCACATTGCCCTTCAGAAAAGGATGAAAAGCAATTTTCGCCCGACGGCTCGGAATATCGGTTTGCCCCGCCGACCCGTTTCCGAGCATGCTCAGTCGGAGTGATTTAGCACTCGGTTGATGACTACCAACAGGAGAACTTCATGTGAAAAGGTAGTCTGTCACAGCTAATGGGCTCTTGTTTCAAAGGCGTGTTGGGCGTACATTACCCGTGTGTGGAGAAGGTGCAGAAAGGCCTCGGCAGACATTAGGAATGGAGTGTGGTTGATGATGAAAAGGCACTTTGGCTGGTGAGGGAATGGCGGGAGAGAAAGGGCTTATCTGTCTTTTTGATTAGAAATGCATGCTCCCTTTCATCGTCGGAGCTGAAAAATTGGCTCCCGCTCTTGGTTTATGAAACCATTTTTCTCTTGCCTTTCTTCTCAGGTTTGCAAAAACCCTTTAATAAATTAGTCGCTCGGAGGTGGCAAGGTGTCACGGCCGCCTTGGAGGCTTTTCCCAAATGCGCCTTTAATATTTTATAAGTATTCTAAATAGATTCATTCGGTTTGAACAATCTGATTTATTAATGCCCGTGGTCTGCCACAAAAAGGGGGTGGGCGGGTGTATGGGGGAGGTTGCTACAAATTGGGCGGTGTCACAAATTTTTAAGAGTCAGATCTCAATTTAAGGACGGAGGGTCAGAAACGGACACAGAGAAGGATCCATCTGTATTTTTTTGAAAAAAAGTGAAGTCTTCAGTGCTAGATAACAGAAGCACTCGAGGAAACGGCCCGAGTGCTGGGAGAATCCAGAGGTAAATGAAAATACGGATCAAAAGAAGTCCTTTAAATTTGTCCCTCTAAGCAGCCTGTGGGGAATTACTTTAAGTTCAACCACAAATCAGAAGGCCTTTTAAAGTGATAGAACCGGGGGTGGGTGGGAACGAGAGCGCTCCGAGCCCCACGATATACGGACAGTGTAAGAAATGTCTCGGTAATTTATTCTACCTTTCACCCAGATTTCCGCAACAGGTTCGGAGGCCAAATGGCAAAGACAACTCGCTCGTGTTTCCAACTGCTAGAGCAAAGGAGAAGAGGACCTTTTTCTTCAAATCTGGCAAATTGACTTAGGATGGATTTCTCTTTCTCATTTGACATACGCCGGCAGCCGGATTCATGAACTTTAAGCATTTGTACTTAAGCGTAAGGAACTTCGGCAACTCCGACTTCACTGAATTCTTATTGGCAGCTTGGATGAAAAAAGGAAATAGCCTGATTATCGTGCAGCCCTTATTAGTTTTGTTCCTATGAGGAGAGACAGGAAGGGTAGCCCAAGGGTGGGCCCCGGTCAGAGATGATGTAAACGTTTCCCTTGCTTGAAAGACAGTTGAATCCGACTCTAGGGATGTGGTGCTCATCTCCGTTTCCAAGCTGAAGAACCAGCACTGTCCGAAGATGTCTCTGTGGCCCTGTGGCCGGCATGATTAGACGCCGAGGCGCACGGGACGCTGTTACCTTCCCACCGAAGCAGTACCTATTTATCTGCTTGCAATTCCTTGCTTTCGAACTGCTAGGCTGGCAGGAGCTGGGGCCAGAGACGGGAGCTCACTCGGGTCTCGAACGGCCGAACTACCGACCTTCCGGTCTGCAGTTCAGCATCTTAATGAGCCACCGCAGCCCCCGGTCAGAGATTAGCAGCCCAAATGACCCACTTTAGCCCAAGCTAAAACTGGAAGCTAAGCAGAGCTGGCCACGGTAACAGCTGACTTATCTAAGGTTGCCAGCTCCTGGTTGGGAAACACCTGGAGAATTTGGGGGTGGAGCCGGAGGAGGACAGGGTTTTGGGGAGGGGAGGAACTTCACTGGGGTGTGATTCCATAGGACTGGAAGAAGATCAAATCAGTCCATCCTAAAAGAAATCAACCCTGACTGTTCCCTGGAAGGCCGGATAATGAAACTGAAGCTCAAATACTTTGGCCACCCAATGAGAAGGGAGCACTCACTGGAGAAGACCCTGATGCTGGGAAAGATTGAAGGTCAAAGAAGACGGGGACGGCAAAGGATGAGATGGTTAGCCAGTGTCATAGATGCAACGAACATGAAGTTGAGCAAACTCTGAAGCACGATGGAAGACAGGAGGGCCTGGCAGGATCTAGTCCATGGTGTCGCGGAGAGTCGTACTCGACTGTGCGACTGAACAACAAAAAATCCAGAATTTAAAAAGGCTACATCTGCCCAATCAGTCTCTGATTTTGATACATTTATTTCCTTCACTACGTTTCCCCCTGGAATTAAACTCAAACAAATGGTGACCACATAAACTGAGCTTGTTATCCCAGTTTGGTCCGTGCATCTGTTAAACAACTTTATTAAGCTGTATGCTAATTTGCTGTTCACCCTCTACCTGTATGTGTGGACTGCTGGTTTCCACTTCAATGTGTCTGAAGAAGTGTTGCTTGCACATGAAAGCTCATACCTTTAATAAAACTTTATTGGTCTTAAAGATGTCAGTAGACTCAAACTTTACAGTTGAGAAGGGTACATCTGCCCGTCAATCTCCGACTTTGATATATTTATTTCCTTCACTGTGTTTCCCCCTGGAATTCAACCCAAACAAATGGTGACCACACAAACTAAGCTTGTTATTCCAGTTTCGTCCTTGCCAATGCTCCCTCTAAGCCATGGAGTCTTGTGAGCAAAAATTCTACTTTGTGAGCTACTGGCATTAAAGTTGTGAGCGAGCGATTTGGCTGCTGCATCAATTTGTTTGCTCTGGAGCCATCCCTTCCTGAGCGAAGACAAAAATGGGTGGGCCAGAGGCTTAAAAAACTGTGAGCTAGCTCACACTGACTCAGCTTAGAAGGAACACTGGGACTCCGTGCATCAGTCAAATAACTCTATTAAGCTGTATGCTAATTTCTTACTCACCCTCTACCTGTATGTGTGGACTGGTAGTTTCCATTTCAATGTGTCTGCACACAAAAGCTCTTACCTTGAATAAAACTTTGTTGGTCTTAAAAGTGCCAGCGGACTCGAACTTTACAGTTGAGAAGGGTACATCTGCCCGTCAATCTCTGACTTTGACATATTTATTTCTTTCACTGAAGTTTCCCTCTGGAATTCAACCCAAACAAACGGTGACCATATAAACTAAGCTTCTTATTCCAGTTTGGTCCATGCATCTGCTAAACAACTTTATTAAACTGTATGCTAATTTGCTGTTCACCCTCTACCTATATGTATAGAGTGGTAGCTTCCATTTCAATGTAGCTGAAGAAGTGGGCATGCACACGAAAGTCCATACCTTGAATAAAGCTTCGTTGGTCTCAAAGATGCCAGTAGACTCAAACGTTTTCCCCTCTTCAGCTTCTGTTTTCGTTCCCAAACTACACCGGATTCAAACAGCCAATCGTTGACAGCTGAGGACTAGGTACCTCTCCCTCCACACACACACCTGCATTCTCTCCTTTCTACCACAAAGCCGCAGTTATATGAGCTTCCTCAAATGATGATATTTGGCAATAAAACTGCATTGGTCAACAGTCCTATCTTAACTGCCTGAGTATGTTATCTAAACTGTCCCGGGATATGATCTTAACTACCATTGGGACCATTAGGGAAAGCTATAAGCAAACTTCTAGCAGTCAATTAGCAAGGGAGTTCCCTGAACAACAGAAAAAGAAAGATATGGATCACTGCAGAGGAACTGCCAGTCTTTAGTACCCTTGACTTGAGGCTGCTACTGTGCCAGAACTCGGTTGTCAGAAGAAGAAGAGGAGGAGGAGGAGGAGATTGGATTTATACCCCGCCCTTCACTTGGAGTCTCAGGCTGAATCTGCATTTGTCTCTCCCACCGGTGTCCCAGCCTTTTGACTCCGACTTCAAAAAAGCTGTCTACATTTGGTGTCGTTTTCACACCTCAGGAGTGCTAGCATACTTTTGCACGTCCACATATGTTTATTGCCCTTTTCTGGCAGCTCCACTGTCATTGCACCTCCGCACTGCTTTAAAAGAATCTTCTCCAAACAACATACAAACAAGCATAGAGAAAGACAGCGTCACAGCAGCATGAAACTAATTTAAAAATGCAAATGCAGATTCGGCCACAGAGCGGCTTACAAGCTCTTTTCCCTTCCCCTCCCCACAACAGACACCCTGTGAGGTAGGCGGGGCTGAGAGAGCTCTGACAGAAACTGCTCTTTTCAAGAACACCTCTGACAGAACCATGACTTGCCCAAGGTCACACCAGCAGCTGCATGTGGAGGAGTGGGGGAATCAAACCCGGTTCTCCCAGATTAGAGTCCGCGCACTACACCAAACAGAGTGAATTTTCATATGCACCTGTATGTTCAACTACAAGTAGGGTTGCCAATCCCCAGCTGGGCAAACAACGACAATGTATTTCTCCATCACAATTCTTATCCGTGAATTAACACACAACACTCTTCCCATTTCAATGAAACAGATCCTTTCAGTGCAATTATTTATTTATTTTATTCAATTTATACCCCGCCCTCCCAGCTACGCGGGCTCAGGGCGGTTTACAGGAGGCATAAGCCAATATAAAACATATTTAAAACCAATTAAAATCACTACAATACAATAACATTAATTAACAAAGGTGCTCTAGATGTTTCAAGATGGTGTTACAAGACGGCGTATCGCACCTGCTCTGTTGCCCTACTCAGCATCATCTGCTCCGGGAAACACTGATGTTCTTCCAGGGGCAGGTTAAGATGGAGTGATGGTAGTGGCGGCTCCTACTCATACGCCTGGTGGAAGAGCTCCGTCTTACAGGCCCTGCGGAACTGTACAAGGTCCCGCAGGGCCCGGATCCCCTCCGGGAGCTCATTCCACCAGGTAGGTGGAATAGATTGAAGGTCAAAGAAGACGGGGACGGCAAAGGATGAGATGGTTAGACAGTGTCATAGATGCAACGAACATGAAATTGAGCCAACTTCAGAGGACGGCAGAAGACAGGAGGGCCTGGCGGGAGATGATCCATGGGGTCGCGAAGAGTCGGACTCGACTGTGCGACTGAACAACAACAAAAGACTAATGGTATTCACGCAGCACACTCAGAAAAAGCTGTTATGTGAAACGGTATCGTATGCAGTTCCCGTTGTGTGTATGTGTGTATTGCTATAATGTGATGAAGAAATACATCGTTGAAGAAATACGATTCACGACAGAGCAGTAGTCTAAATATATTTTCATAATTTAACATCACGGTTGTTTTCATTGCTGTTTGCATCCTTCCCATGATCTCTCTGTTGTTTCAAAAAGATTGTACCGAGGGAGTCCAATACTATGAGCCCCAAAAGAAAGTTGCCCCCACCCTCCATTATTTCCAATGGAGCGAAAGCATTTTAAAAGAACGCGGTCCCTTTAAATGTGAACTCCCTTTGGAGTTCAATCACGCTTCTTCCTTCCCCTCTTCTGGAGGCTCCTGGAAAGTCCCCCGCTGGCTTGATAGCCTCACCTAGCAACCCTGACTACAAGAACATAAGAACATAAGAACATAAGAGAAGCCAGTGTTGGATCAGACCAATGGCCCATCCAGTCCAACACTCTGTGTCACACAGTGGCCAGAAATACCAGTGCCATCAGGAGGTCCACCAGCAGGGCCAGGACATTAGAAGCCCTCCCACTGTTGACCCCCCCAAGCACCAAGAATACAGGGCATCACTTGCCCCAGAGTCCCTATCTATACCTTGTGGCTAATAGCCACAGATGGACCTCTGCTCCATATGCTTATCTAATTCCCTCTTGAAGCCATCCATGCTTGTAGCCGCCACCACCTCCTGTGGCAGTGAATTCCAAGTGTTAATCACTCTTTGGGTGAAGAAGTACTTCCTCTTATCCGTTCTAACCCGACCGCTCAGCAATTTCATGGAGTGCCCACGAGTTCTTGTATTGTGAGAAAGGTAGAAAAGTACCTCTTTCTCTACTTGCTCTATCCCATGCATAAGTTTATAAACCTCAATCATGTCACCCCTCAGTCGTCTTTTCTCCAAACTCAAGAGCCCTAAGCGCTTTAACCTTTCCTCATAGGGAAAGTGTTCCAACCCTTTTATCATTCGAGTTGCCCTTTTCTGCACTTTTT
>NW_015166560.1:5733-12486 GCF_001447785.1 Gekko japonicus | reverse complement strand
GTTAGAACGGATAAAAGGAAGTACTTCTTCACCCAAAGAGTGATTAACACATGGAATTCACTGCCACAGGAAGTGGTGGGTGCTACAAGCATGGACGGCTTCAAAAGGGAATTAGATAAGCATATGGAGCAGAGGTCCATCAGTGGCTATTAGCCACAAGGTATAGCTAGGGGCTCTGGGGCAAGAGATGCTCTGTCTTCTTGGTGCTTGGGGGGGGCAACAGTGGGAGGGCTTCTAATATCCTGGCCCCACTGGTGGACCTCCTGATGGCCCCTGGTATTTCTGGCCACTGTGTGACAGAGTGTTGGACTGGATGGGCCTTTGGCCTGATCCAACATTGGCGTCTCTTATGTTCTTATGTTCCGAGTGAAGGGCGGGGTATAAATCCAGTCTCCTCCTCCTCCTCCTCTTCCTCCACCTCCTCCTCCACCTCCTCCTCCTCTTCTAGCGAGATCTAGGTTGAGAAACTCCTAGAGATTTGGGGGCGGACCCTGGGGAGGACAGGGACTTCAGTGGGGTTGGATGCCACAGAGTCCACCCGCAAAAGCATCCATTTTTTAAAGGAAACTGATCTCTGTCGACTGGAAATTAGGTGTAATTCTGGGGGATCCCCAGGTCCCACCTGGAGGCTGGCATCGCTAGTGTGTCCTATGTATATCCTTACCTGTCTTTATGAGAGTTGCAGGTCCTACTTAAGCTGTTCTCGTCCAGCAGAATGCCTCAAGAGGATCCCTGATGACTTCTACACAATGTAAATCTCACATCCTCGTCTTTTTCCTCTGTGTTGGCCGGGCCTGAGATTCCGTTGGAAGACTTGTAGGAAACAGATGAACTGGTAAGGCAGAGTATCTCAAAGGAAGCTATAAATGGGATAGGTCAAGGAGTAGGCATGTAAGCGAAAGCGGCGGGGGGGGGGGAGATCTTCCTGCTAGTTTATACAACTCCAGTCTCCCCGTCTGTGCGGACTCCCAAATAAGGAATTAGTCGCTTTTTCAGAGCCGAAGGCCTGTGCGTGTTGCCTGACCTTATAATTCTCACAGTTCTAGACATTCCAAGGTAGAGAGCACGGGTCACTCAGGCAGAGTTGTAATTTCTGCTGCCGATCGACTCCCAAACTATCTTCGGCATAGTTTCCCAGTGAGATCACGGACCAGGCGCAGGGAATTTTAAATAGGTTATTTTTCAGGCGTGTGTACGAGAGAGCTGTCAAGGCCCACCACTTTGGACCAATCGAGGGAAAGGGTGAGAACAGAAAAGGGTGCAGTGACATCGGTACGCTTCCAAAAGCTACCGTTCTCGAATCGGTGGCATGCTAGATTACCGGGACCTTCCGTTCATCAGGTAATTGTGAAGTTTATGTAACGTTTTGCGCACAGTGAAAAGGCTACGTAGATTAGGGTTGCCGAGTCGGGGTTGGGAAATTCCTGGAGATTTGGGCAGGCCCGTAGCTACAGTGGGACAGCTCGGGGCCCGGCCCCCTGACTTATCACCGAGGCCCCCTGACTTCCCATCCAACCCAGGCGCTACCTTGGGTGTGTGTACAGGGGTGTGTGCAGGGTGCCCCCTGACATTTAAAGGCCCTCCAAATTAAAAATTCCTGGCTACAGGCCTGGATTTGGGGGTGGAGCCGGGGGACAGTGGGCGGAGCCTGGGGAGGGCGTGGTTTAAGGAAATATAATCCCATAGAGCAGCAGTTCCCAGCCTTTTTTGTACAGTGATCCACAAGCCCAAATAGACTTGGTATGGCGACAGAGCCAGGGATGGCCCACAGTTTTTGGGGGTTCTAGGCAAACAATGACCCTTGACACCCATCTGCACTCTAAAGCAAACGTTAAAAAAAAAGCCGGAGATCGCCCGCAGGGCTGAGTTAGTGTGAACTAAGCTGAGTTAGTGTGAACTAGCTCACAGTTTTTCAGCCTCCGGCTCACAGGTTTTTGTCTTAGCTCAGGAAGGAGGGCTCCCGAGCCAACTAATTTACACAGGAGCCAAATCGCTCGCTCACAACTTTCATGCCAGTAGTTCACAAAGTAGAATTTTTGCTCACAGGACTCCATAGCTTTGAGGGAGCATTGACCTTGTCCCCCAGCTGCCCATCAGCTGGTCAGCCGGGTGACTTACCAGTAGAAAGGTGTCCCAGGCTGTGTTGCCGGTATCGCACAGGAAATGACATCATCACCCCCAGCAACTTCCGGGTGATGCTCTGGTATTTGGGCAAAAAGGCCTATGGTAGAAACTGGTTTTACCATAGAGTTTTTGCTCAAATACAAGAACGTCACCCGGACGTTGCTTGCGTGATGATGACATCATTTCCTATGATGTGACAATATACCCTGCTGAGGTCCCTTCCAATCCCAAACCCCACCGTCTATGGTTTTCCCTCGAGTCACTGTGTCCACCGTCCCCAGGCTCCACCCCCAAAATCACCTGGTAAGTCCCTGGAGCTGGCAATACTGTCTAAACCCCAAAACCCAAGTCTAGTTGCTACTCCTTAGCCTTTATTTATTTATACCTTTGGCTTATATACCGCCCTGACCCCGAAGGGTCTCTGGGCGGTTTACATAGTAATTCTAACCACATTCACCTAGCTAGGGCCACATTGTTTCTGGGGTAGTGTCTGCCTACCAGCACCCAGGCTAGTTGTTCTCCAGCTTCCTTTCCGTGGCTTCGGGTATCGGCGTCCTGGTGCCCTTCTGGAGCCGGTCTTTTTCCTTTCGAGTGGCTTCCTCTGGTAGGACTCGTTTGGTGCGTGGCTCCGTGTTGGCTGTAGCTCCGGCTACTGTCCTAGATGGCTCCGCCGTGCTTGCACCGCACGTCACCACGCTCTCCAGCCTCCACCTTTTTCCCGGGCTCCGCCTCCGACGTTGGTTTGCTGGGTCACCTGGAACTGCACCGCCGCCATCGCCACTCTGTTGACATCAGGAATACCCCCGCTTTGCAGGTAGGTCGACTTGGCAACCCTATTTCTCTCTCTCTCTCTTTCTTTCACTTTCTCCTACTTCTTCCTCTGTGCAGTCTGTCTGTCTTTATCTCTCTCTCTCTTTCTTTCTTTCACTCTTTCTCCTATTTCTTTCTTTCTTTCTTTCTTTCTTTCTTTCTTTCTTTCTTTCTTTCTTTCTTCCTTTCTTTCTTCTAGCTGATAAAGGTCCCAATCGTGGGGCACAGCCGGGTTGCGATCTCCATGAGGCAATGAATTTAGATTTAGAATTATGGATTTTTCTGAATTTCATAGCTAACCGTATTATCCCAGCAGCACGACTGGACTTGGGTGACTCTTATTAGGTTAGCGCTCATCTTGTTCTTTTAGCTTTTGGGTTAATTCAATGAGCCGTTCCTGGTTTTGTATATGCCGGTTTATGGGAAGCAGCAAATGATCCTATATGAGGCATCTAACCACAGAATATTAACATTCGTCTTTCGAAATCGGTTTTGCAATTTATGGAAGAGCCGAGCCAATAGAAAGCTTTCGCTATTACATACCAGGTAGCTGAATTAGCAGGCATTTTACGGCAACGGTGAAGACAGCAGAAAAACTACAGAAATATCAGTCCCATAAATCTGACCTGGATATCAAATGAGCTTCCCTAGAATAATGTGTTCCCTTCTTTCCTCCCTGGTGTTGCTAGAGTTAAAAATAAAAGTTTACATTTTCTAGCCATTTAGAAGGCATGCGGAGCAATCACAGGCACATGGGTCCCAAACATGGTGCTTGGGGGTGCCGTGGCAACCACAACATCCTTCCTGCTGCTCTCCAAGCGTTTTTAGGGAGTGGGTGGGGCCAGATCGGGCTTTTGCCCATCTAGGCTGTGCAGATTTTTAAAAAGTTGCTTTGGCCACCGCCGCCACCATAGCTCAAGGATCCACACTGTGTGACTGAAGTTAAGCTGTGGCAGCCTTTTTGCGTCTAGCTCCGCCTCCTGCAGCAGCCATTTTGTGCCTGCCATTTTGTTAACGCGCCCACCGTGCCCTATCAGGATTCCAAATGGGCCCACAGGCTCAAAAAGGTTAGGACCCCCAGGTCGAGCAGAACTGAGCCCCGAGTTATTCGATGGAGCTCACTCCCAGGAAAGAGTCAGAAGGGGGTCCCAGCCAGACCTCAACAACAGAGCTGACTGAATCCCCAATAGGCCCCTAGATTACTATTATTTACTTCATTTATATCCCACCTTTGTCTCAAATAGGAACCCAAAGCCAGTTTGGGGTAGTGGTTAAAAGCATGGACTCTAATAAGAACATAAGAGAAGCCAATGTTGGATAAGGCCAATGGCCAGAAATACCAGGTTCCCTCAGGAGGTCCAGGTTCCCTCAGGAGGTCCAGCTGTGGGGCCAGAACTCCAGAAGCCCTTCCACTGTTGCCCCCTCCCAAGCACCAAGAATACAGTGCATCACTTGCCCCAGCCTGAGAGTTCCTACCTATACCTTGTGGCTAAGAGCCACTGATGGACCTCTGCTCCATATGTTTAGACCCGCAGACAGAACATAAGAACATAAGAGAAGCCAATGTTGGATCAGGCCAAAGGCCCATCTAGTCCAACACTCTGTGTCACACAGTGGCCAGAAATACCAGGTTCCATCAGGAGGTTAATTCCATGTGTTAATGGCCCATCCAGTCCAACACTCTGTCACACTGTAGCCAAAAATACAAGCTGCCATCAGGAGGTCCAGCAGTGGGGCCAGGACACTAAAAGCCCACCCACTGTTGTCCCTCTAGCACCAAGAATACAGAGCATCCCTTGCCCCAGACTGAGTCCCTACCTATACCTTGTGGCCAATAGCCACTGATGGACCTCTGCTCCGTATGTTTATCTAATTCCCTCATGAAGCCATCCATGCTTGTAGCTGCCACCACCTCCTGTGGCAGTGAATTCCATATGATAATCACTCTTTGGGTGAAGAAGTACTTCCTTTTATCTGTTCTATCCTGGGAGAACCTGGTTTGAGTCCCCTCTCCTCCACATGCAGCTGCTGGTGTGACCTTGGGTCAGTCACATGTTATCTCAGAGCTGTTCTCTCATGAGCAGTCCTCGAAAGAGCTCTCTCAGCCCCACCTACCTCACAGGATGTCTGTTGTGGGGAGGGAAAGGGAAAGGAGTTTGCAAGGAAAGGAGATGGTAAGCCACTCTTAGACTCCTTCAGGTAGTGAAGGGTGGGGTATAAATCCAATCTCCTCCTCCTCCTCCTTCTTCCAGGTGTTATCCTCTCCTCCATTTTATCACAACGACTCTGCGAGGTAGGTTAATGATAAGACTATGTGACTAAGAATCTATAATTTGATTTATTGTTCAGTGAATGTCTGTAAATGTGTTGGTTTATAATATATACGATTCCCCTCTCCTCCACATGCAGCTCCTGGTGTGACCTTGGGTCAGTCATAAGTTCTCTCAGAGCTGTTCTCTTATGAGCAGTCCTCGAAAGAGCTCTCTCAGCCCCACCTACCCCACAGGGTGTCTGTTGTGGGGAGGGAAAGGGAAAAGAGATTGTAAGCCACTCTGAGACTCCTTCAGGTAGTGAAGGGCAGGGTATAAATCCAATCTCCTCCTCCTCCTCCTCCTCCTCCTCCTCCTCCTTCTTCCAAGTGTTATCCTCTCCTCCATTTTATCATCACAACAACCCTGTCAGGTAGGTTAATGATAGACTATGTGACTAAGAATCTATACTTTGATTTATTGTCCAGTGAATGTTTGTAAATGTGTTGGTTTATAATATATAAAGGTAAAGGTTCCCTTGCTCGAAAGCCAGTCGAATCCGACTCTAGGGTTGCGGTGGTCATCTCCGTTTCAAAGCCGAAGAGCCAGCGCTGTCCGAAGACGTTTCCGTGGTCATGTGGCCGGCATGACTGAACACCGAGGCCCACAGAACGCTGTTCCCTTCCCACCGAAGTGGTACCTATTTATCTACTTGCAATTTCTTGCTTTCGAACTGCTAGGTTGGCAGGAGCTCGAACTGCTGAACTACTGACCTTCCACAGCCTGCAGTTCAGCGTCTTAACCACTTGAGCCACCGCAGCTCCCTTTATAAATATATATAAAATGTTAATTCTTTTTTTAAAAAAGATCTCTGACAGCAAGATTCCATGGCAGAGTGGGGATTCAAACCTGGTTCTCCCAGCTCCTAGTTTGATGCTGTCACCGCCTCACCACAATGGCTGAGCGTATCTGGTGCACTTAGTTCAGATCGGCGAATCCCCAAGTGACGTGGAACTGATCCTTGAAAACGGTGACATTTATAAAGCGCTGCTGAACTTGTCTACTTTATCCAAAGAAGCAGAACGAATTCAGAGCCCGGGGACACCTTGAAGACCAACAAACTTTTATTCGAGGTATGAGCTTCCGTGTGCAGGCACACTTTTTTTCAAATACATTGGAATGGTAGGTATCTGATGTAGTCAATGTAATGGAAAGCTCATACCTTGAATAAACCTTTGTTGGTCTTAGCGGGTGCCACTAGAGTCTAAATTCGTTCTACTGCTTCAGACCAACATGGCTCACCACCTGGATTTATCCGTGTCCAATGTTCCCTCTAAGAGCCAGTTTGGTGCGAGAGCCAGTTTGGTGCAGTGGTTAAGTGCGTAGACTCTAATGTGGGAGAATCTGGTTTGATTCCCCACTCCTCCGCTTGCAGCTGCTGGATGACCTTGGGCAAGCCGTCGTTTTGTCAGAGCTGTCCTTGAAAAAGAGCAGTTTTTGTCAGAGCTCTCTCAGCCCCACGTACCTTACAGGGTGTCTGTTGTGGGGAGAGGAAGGGAAAGGAGTTTGT
>NW_015166560.1:2231-5472 GCF_001447785.1 Gekko japonicus | reverse complement strand
CTCCTCCTCCTCCTCCTCCTCCTCTTCTTCTTCTTCTTCTTCTTCATCATCTTCTTCTTCTCCTCTCCTTTGCGAGAACTTGAGTTTTCAACTCCCCCCATCTCCCTAACCAAGGAGAAAAACCCACATTGTTTGATTGAAAAAGCACTGTTCGGCTCTGCCACTCCCCCCCACTCACTTTCTAAGCCCATTTGAACCATTTATTTAACAGCGGGACTTCAGAAAAACGGTTGTCAGTTTCAAAATGCTCTTAGATCTCTGACTCTGGAGCTCTACCCCCTTCAAGCCAGCCTTTTTAATTGTATATTCATCAAAAGAGTTGAAATGGCCAAGGACTTTTAAGCATCTCATTTTACTTACAAACACACAGCCTTTTTCCCCCCTCGAACCTGCATAAACAAGGATGACAAGTTGAGATTAATGAGAGTCCCAGAGTGACAGAACAATTTAATTGTCAGAAATCCTCGGGGCTGAACTTTGCCAGGGTATTTATATAAAACTGCCATAGTCTTAAAAACTTCCCTAATTGATTATGACCAATAAGTAATCACATCGAGAACAGGGCTCTAGTATAACCAATCGCACTGACCCGTAAGAGTTAATCGAGGAATTAAGACGCAAAAAGGGGAGGGTTTGTCGTTTCGAGAAGATAAATTACCTATAATGCTTGTATAGATCAATCTGTGGTGGGTGATTTGCTACCAGTTAACGCTTATCACAGTAGAACAGCACTTTTCTTAAAGAATAAGTTCCATTGTCCTGTTGAAAGGAGTGAAATGAGTGTTGTAAGAGTGTAATGTAAATGAAAAGCGAGTTCATTCATACAGAGGGGGTAGGAAGCATAAGAACATGAGAGTAGCCGTGTTGGATCAGGCCAATGGCCCATCCAGTCCAATACTCTGTCACACAGTGGTCAAAACCCAGGTGCCATCAGGAGGTCCACCACCAGAACCAGAACTCCAGAAGCACTCCTACTGTTGCCACCCCAAGCACCAAGAATACAGAGCATCACTGACCCATAAATAAGAACATAAGAGAAGCTATGTTGGATCAGGCCAATGGCCTATCCAGTCCAATACTCTGTGTCACCCAGTGGCCAAAATATACCAGGTGCCATCAGGAGGTCCAGCAGTGGGGCCAGGACACCAGAAGCCCACCCACTGTTGCCCTCCCCAAGCACCAAGAATACAGTGCCTCCCTTGCCCCAAACTGAGAGTTCCTATCTATACCTTGTGGCTAACTGATGTTAGGTCAGACTGGCTGTGGCTCTCCAGGTCCCAGGCCAAGGTCTTCAACACCACCTCTGCTACATTATCCTCTTAGCTGGAGATGTTGTGCATCGATCCTGAGACCTTCTGTGCATGCCGAGCAGATGCCCTGTCACTGAGCCACAGCCCAACTGCAACTGCTAAACTGGTCTTGGATCCACTAGGACAACTCACCTGGGTCCACAGGTTGTGAGCCAAGGGCCAAAAGCTCGTTGTCTCTTGTCCTCTAGTGCTTGCCAAAAGGTTCCCACCTGTAGCCATGCCCAGGGATAAATACTTGCAACAGAGAGGGAAACAGAAGCTCCGTCTGGATCTCTTTGGGCTGACAAAGTACAGTGCTCAATTAGAGGTCCATCAGTGGCTATTAGCCAGAAAGTAGAGATGGAACACTATGAACAGCACTTTCACACAAGCTAAATAATGCCATTTCAATCCACCTCATTGACGGTTTGCAAGCGGATCTTGCCATTTCTGCGGTGTGAGGGCTGAAATCAGTTATGGAAATAATGGGCCATCTGGCCCTACTGAATTCTGCGATTCGACCGAGCTTGAGAGAATATACGAAATTGTGCCTCAACCATGGAGCACACCGCCCGGTCAGGTTTTTTTTAATGCAGGCAGATGCAAGCACATATGCCCTTATGCACATATGCGCATATAAGCACCAATTTTTTAAAAAGTGGTGAAAATGGTTCGGCACGTTCAGACTTCCCTTCTGGTTTCCTTTTGCGGCAGGAGAGTTCAGTCGTCCAAGAAAGTGGAGTGGAATCACTGGCATCCATTAATACTGGGCTTTCCCAGTGCCTGATTCCTACACTTCCAAAGAGGGCAAGGCGGGGTGCCGACGACTGATGTTGTCATCTGATCATGCTCTTGACAACTGCAAAGGCAATGCGACAGCCAGCCAGTTTGGTGTAGTGGTTAAGCTCAGTTCTGCTCGACCTGGGGGTCCTAGCCTTTTTGAGCCTGTGAGCCCATTTGGAATCCTGATAGGGCACGGTGGGCGCGTTAACAAAATGGCAGCCACGAAATGGCTGCCGCAGGAGGTGGAGCGAGACACAAGATGGCTGCCACAGCTTAACTTCAGTCGCACATTGTGGATCCTTGAGCTATGGTGGCGGCGGCTGCCAAAGCAACTTCTCTTATGTTCTTACAGGCAGGCTAAGGTGGGCAAGATGAAGGTAAATCCGTACTCTCTCTCAACTCACAGTGACCCCTCAAGGGGTTTCCAAGGCAAGAGACCTTCAGAGGCGGCTTGCCATTGCCTGTCTCTGTGTAGCAACCCTGGGCCTCCTTGGTGGTCTCCCAACCAAGTACTAACCTGGGCTGAGTCTGCTTTATTTCCCGAGATCTGATGAGACTGGGGTAGCCTGGGCCATCCAGGACAAGGTGGCTCCAAGTTATGCGGTGCTTTTTAAAGAACCAGGGCAGCAAAGCTACTGACCCTCCCTGACATCTCAGGCTCTCTGTGACCTCACAGGCCCCACCCACAGCACAAGAGAGATCCGGCAGGTGTGGAGATCAGAAGGGGGAGAAGGACAGGCAGGCTAAGGAGGGCAGGGGGGAGATAAGTCCTTAATCTCTTTTAACTCTCGGTGACCGAGTAGGGTTTCCAAAGCAAGAGACGTTCCGAGGTGGTTTGCCATTTCCTGCCCCTGCATAGCAACCCTGGTTTTCCTCGGTGGTCTCCCATCCAAGTACGAACCTGGCCTGAGCCTGCTTTAGCTTCTGAGATAGGACTAGCCTGGGCTTTATTATGGTAGAGATGTTAGAGTCCCGGGCTAGAATCTGGAAGGCCTGATTTTTTAAAAAAACCCAGATCTGAAGCTCTCTGGGTAACCTTGGACCAGTTACTTCTTCGCATCGGAACCCATCTCAGAAGATTGTTGTGAGGAAAAACGGTGATGGGAAGAGAAGGTGAAGGCGAAGGCGAAGGCAAAGAAGAAGAAGAGGAGGAGGAGGAGGAGGAGGAG
>NW_015166560.1:0-2116 GCF_001447785.1 Gekko japonicus | reverse complement strand
TTTTCAAGAACAGCTCTTATCAGAGTTATGGCTTGCCCAAGGTCATCCAGCCAGATGCAAGTGGAGGAGTGGGGAATCAAACCCGGTTCTCCCAGATTAGAGTCTGCACATTTAACCACTACACCAAACTGGCTTTGATATTTGATGGATGGACTGATTTAAAATATATATTAGCCGGCTCTGGCCCCAGCTTGGTGGAACACCCTTCCGGATGAGATCCCGGCCCCGAGGGATTTGACTCAGTTCTGCAGGGCCTGTAAAACGGAAATGTTCCACCAGGCATACGGCTGAATCAGCAAAGTTTCTGTCTAACTTGGGTCCTTTCCGCATCTGCCTGCCACTCCGGGTTTTCTCAGTGTTTGAGTCGAGGCAATTTAAGTCCAGAGCAAAACAGCACCCAAATAACTGGGGTAACAGCAGGCTGAAACCGGGCCGACCACTGAAGGTAGGGTTGCCAAACCCCCCCCCCGGTTCGCCAGGGGTCCCCCATTTTGGGGGGGGGTTCTACCCGCTGCCGGCCAGATGGCCGGTGGGGGAAGCCCCGCCCCCAGCACCCACAGCCACCCCTCTCCCTGCAAAGGGTTGGAATGTAAGGCAGAATGGGGGGGGGGACCCGGAATGAAAAGAAGGTTGAACTCGATTTTAGTGCAGAATGGGGGGGGGGGTTGGATTAAAAAGAAGGCTGAATTCGAATTTAGTGCAGGATTGCTTGGAGGACACCGCAGTGAACATGGATTAAAAGGACAGGGCAGAAAGGGCCTTGCCCCCCCAGCCCCCCCTCCCGCCACTCATTTGTCCCAGCTTCACAAACAGAAAGGTGGCTCACGCAGATAAAAACTGCTTTCGGTGCCTAAATCGCCATCTGATTTCTGTTTTGATCATAACTGTACTCATTTGTTTTTGATCGTTAATTGTAGTCTCGTTTTAACTTGTTACCTGCCCTGAGCCTTCCAATGCAGGTGATCGAGGGGGCTAAAAGTCCAATAACATAAATAAATAAATACACACACACACCCCGTTTGGAGTTCAAGGTAGCTTATCGTCTTAATAAAAATACATTTTTGGTGGTTGTTTAAAAACATAAAGCCAAAATTTAAAATTACCGTTTAGGACTGCTTTAATTAATTGAAAGCGGTCCTAAATAAAACAGTCCTAAATAAAACAGAAACATGGACGGCTTCAAGAGGGAATTAGATAAACATATGGAGCAGAGGTCCACCAGTGGCTATTAGCCACAAGGTATAGGTAGTGACTCTGGGGCAAGTGATGCTCTGTATTCTTGGTGCTTGGGTGGGGGGCAACAGTGGGAGGGCTTCTAATGTCCCGGCCCCACTGGTGGACCTCCTGATGGCCCCTGGTATTTCTGGCCACTGTGTGACACAGAGTGTTGGACTGGATGGGCCTTTGGCCTGATCCAACACTGGCTTCTCTTACATTCTTATGTTAAGAGCAGAGGTCCATCAGTGGCTATGAGCCACACGGTATAGATAGGCACTCTCGGTTTGGGGCAATGGATGCTCTGTCTTCTTGGTGCTTGGGGGGTCAACAGTGGGAGGGCTTCTAGTGTCCTGGCCCCACTGCTGGACCTCCTTGATGGCACCTGGTATTTTGGGCCACTGTGTGACACAGAGTGTTGGACTAGATGGGCCATTGGCCTGATCCAGCATTGGCTTCTCTTATGCTCTCTTCTGTTCTTATGTTCTTATGTAGTCTTCAGCTGCCTCCTAAAGCGTGAATAGTATGGGGGGGCAGGTGCACCTCCCTGGGGAGGCTGTTCCATCATTGTGGGGCCACCACTGAAAAGGCCCTCTTTCGTGCACCCACTAGACGACCTTCTTTGATCAGTGGGCCAGTCAGGAAGGCCCCTCCCTGTGATATCAATTGCCAGGCAGGGACGTACGAGGGAAGACAGTCCTTCATCTACCCCACTCCCAAGCCATGTAGGGCTTTAGATTAAGAGCATACGGGATCAGGTTCTTCCTTTAAAAACTGTATGTCATCTCATTTCGATTTTAACAGCATCAGAACGATCAGTCTGGGGGGGGGAGCTGTAAACATTCTGCATCAGTTAAAAAAGGTGTTATGTGTTACTTTATGTAGATAGCCTGAATGGAGA
>NW_015166559.1:103189-103821 GCF_001447785.1 Gekko japonicus | reverse complement strand
CACAGCTTAGAGGGAGCCTTGCTTGGGGGGAAGGTAGTGCGATATATAAGCGCTGAGGATCAGCCGATAAAAGTGTGAGGTGAGCCAGTTTGGTGTTAAGTGGTTAAGTGTGCGAACTCTAATCTGGGAGAACCGGGTTTGATTCCCCACTCCTCCACTTACAGCTGCTGGATGACCTTGGGCAAGCCAAAGTTCTGATAAGAGATGTTCTTGAAAAAGAGCAGTTTCTGTCAAGAGCTCTTTCAGCCCCACCTGCCTCACAGGGTGTCTGTTGTGGGGAGTGGGGAGGGGAAGGGGAAGGAGATTGTGAGCCACTCTGAGACTCCTTTGGGTAGTGAAGGGCGGGGTATAAATCCAATCTCTTCTTCTTCTTCTTTTACCTCACAGGGTGTCTGTTGTGGGGAGTGGAAGGGAAAGGAGTTTGTCATCCGCTCTGAGACTCCCTTGGGTGGTGAAGGGCGGGATATAAATCCAATCTCTTCTTCTTCTTTTTCCTCACAGGGTGTCTGTTGTGGGGAGGGGAAGGGAAAGGAGATTGTCAGCCGCTCTGAGACTCCTTTGGGTAGTGAAGGGCGGGGTAGAAATCCCATCTCTTCTTCTTTTACCTCACAAGGTGTCTGTTGTGGGGAGGG
>NW_015166559.1:98403-102209 GCF_001447785.1 Gekko japonicus | reverse complement strand
CCCCACCTCTTCTCCCCATCAACCTCCCCCCCAGCCCTCCCCCCCCAGCGGCTCTGCCTTTCCATGACCCGTTCCCCTCTCCAGAACAAAAGGGCCCCTCCTTCTCCTCCCGTTAGGCCCTGGAACCGGCGCTGCAGAGGGGAAATCCGCCTAGCTCTCCCCTTTATTGCTTCTTTTCCTACTTCTTTTTTTTTTAATTGATGTTTCTATTGAAATACATAGGTACACAGAGATCCATTCATTTCGCAGAGTTTCTCAAACTAATCTCAGAGCGAAAGGCCAATCTATGACTTCAGTTGTAGCCATCAATGGGTATCATCTCTGATCACCAATGCCATACTCATCGTTTCTTGCGTACTATTCCGTGTGGTCTTTCTCTGGTTATAGAAATTAAAAAGCCATTAGCGATTCGACCTATTATTTTTGACCCTTTGTTTTACGAGAACATACAGTCGCGTTGTCGTGGCGTGTCGCAGTCAGAGTTCCCCTTTGTCTTATTTTGCGTCTAATTATGTGTATATTCTCTTAAGAGACATTGGATCATTTGGTAACATGTCAGATGCCGTTGTGTGTATTCTACGAATGGTAGCCCTTTCGATTGGGAACTGGAGCGCTGTCAGGGTGATGGCCTCCTTGTCTTACGTTTTCGGTAGACCCCAGACTTTTGCTCACCCATTCTCTAGGGTGGGAGGCTTCTGAGGTTTCTTTTCCCACTCAAAGAGCTTTCTTTTCTCTTGCTCCGCTTTGCCAGTGGGGGATGTGGACGTGATGGTGGGGATGTGTTGCATCCCTCTACCCACTTGTACGACGCACAGCGGCAGTCCGCCAACAAGTTGGAGGGCAGGAGGGTGGAAATAAATAAAGAAAGGGGTCCATTAACTTCCTCCTCTCTCTCTCTCTCTCTCTCTGCTTTTTGCTGTCTGTGCTGGAGTCCTTGGGGAGAGGATGTTTGGTGGGGGGAGGGGAGATCACGATTACGCAGGGGTTTTTTCCCCTTCTCCTTCGCTAATGGTCTCTCTCCCTCCCTCTCTGTTTCCGCAGCCACAGTTCACTCTGGGGCGTGCTCACCGCCGGCTCCTCGGCTGCTGTTCCACCGCCCCGGTTCGGCGAGGGGGCCCAGGCTGCCCACGGTGCCAGGGAAGATGCCATCCCGGACGGCCTCGTGGCTCTCGCTGGGGCCCTTGGTGGCGCTGCTTCTCTGCGGTCCGGCCGTCGCCATCCAGTTGCCCAAAGACTGTGAGTCGCCGAGGCCGCTGCTTCTTTCCCTTGGGCACGGCTGGCTGGCAAAGGGGTCGGGGTGGGGTGGGGTCGGATCGTGGGGGGCACAGCTGAAGAGTGACGGCGGGGGGCGCTGGGCATGGCGACGGAGGTTGCTTTGTGGACTTGGTGCGTTTGCGTCTGTGATTGGCTCTTCTCCTGGCATTTCCTTTCCTCCTCCTCCTTGTTAGTTTCGCAGAGCGCCGTTGCCTGGCAGGGAGGGTTGCCAACTCCGGTTTAAGGACATTCCTGGAGATTTGGGGAGGGTGGGGTTGGGAAAGGGGGGGGGACTTCAGCTGGGTTCATTGCCATAAAGTCCACCCTCCAGAGCAGCCCCACCTACCTGACAGGGTGTTTGTTGTGGGGAGGGGAGGGGAAATGAGATTGTAAGCTGCTCTGAGACTCCTTCAGGTAGTGAAGGGTGGGGTATAGATACAATCTCCTCCTCCTCTTCTTCTTGAACCGGGTTTGATTCCTCACTCCTCCTCCACATGCAGCTGCTGGTGTGACCTCGGGTCAGTCACAAGTTCTCTCAGAGCTGTTCTTTCCGGAGCAGTCCTCGAGAGAGCTCTCTCAGCCTCACCAATATCACAGGATGTCTGTTATGGGGAGGGGAAAGGAAAGGAGTTTGTAAGCCGCTCTGAGACTCCTTCGGGTAGTGAAGGGTGGGGTATAAATCCAATCTCCTTCTCCTCCTCCTCCTCTTCTTCTAGAACCGGGTTTGATTCCCCACTCCTCCTCCACATGCAGCTGCTGGTGTGACCTCGGGTCAGTCACAAGTTCTCTCAGAGCTGTTCTTTCCGGAGCAGTCCTCGAGAGAGCTCTCTCAGCCTCACCAATATCACAGGATGTCTGTTATGGGGAGGGGAAAGGAAAGGAGTTTGTAAGCCGCTCTGAGACTCCTTCGGGTAGTGAAGGGTGGGGTATAAATCCAGTCTCCATCATTCGCAATAAACTTCAAACCGCTGTCCAGGAATCGGTCCAGGGGTGGACTGGCCGTTTAACTTACTGAGAGTTTTCCTGGTAGGCCACCATCGATGGCCGGGAGTGAGCAAAGCCAAGTCTCAGACACACTTCTAACACCTCCGGCTTGTGGTTCCACAGGGGCTGCCCAGCTTGGCTTCCTCCATTTTCACTTCCCACCCCCTGGGTCCATCTATTTGTCTGCCTTCTCCTGAACTGCTTTGTTGGGAAGGCAGACAGTGAGCGGAAGGTGACAGGCAGAGACCGGGACACCTGCAACAGGAGACAGCCCTCCTCGACTGGCACCTTCTGAGAAGAAGAGGAGGAAGAAGAAGAGGAGGAGGAGGAGATTGGATTTATACCCTGCCCTTCACTACCCAAAGGAGTCTCAGAGCGGCTTACAAACTCCTTTCCCTTCCCCTCCCCACAACAGACACCCTGTGAGGTAAAAGAAGAAGAAGAGGAGATTGGATTTATACCCTGCCCTTCACTACCCGGAGGAGTCTCAGAGTGGTGTACAAACTCCTTTCCCTTCCCCTCCCCACAACAGACACCCTGTGAGGTAGGTGAGGCTGAGAGAGCGCCTTCGAGAACTGCCCTTGAGAGAACAGCCCTGAGAGGACTTGTGACTGACCCAAGGTCATGCCAGCAGCTGCATATGGAGGAGTGGAGAATCAAACCCTTTCTAGAAGAAGAAGAAGAAGAGGCGGAGGAGGAGGAGATTGGATTTACACCCCGCCCTTCACTCGGAATCTCAGAGTGTCTTACAATCTCCTTTCCCTTCCCCTCCCCGCAACAGACACCCTGTGAGCAATGTTCCCTCAAAGCTGTGGAGTCTTGAGAGCAAAAATTCTACTTGGTGGGCAACTGGCATTGAAGTTGTGAGTGAGCTATTTGGCTGCTGCAGTAATTAGTCTGCACTGGAGCTCTCCTTCCTGAGTGAAGACAAAAATGTGTGAGCCGGAGGCTAAAAAACTGTGACCCAGCTCACACTAACTCGGCTTAGAGGGAACACTGCCTGCGAGGTAGGTGGGGCTGAGAGAACTCTCTCAAGAACTGCTCCTGAGAGAACAGCTCTGAGAGAACTTGGAACTGACCCAAGGTCACACCGGCAGCTGCATGTGGAGGAGTGGGGAATCAAACCTGGTTCTCACAGATTAGAGTCCTCACCCTGAACCACTACACCAAGCAGAATAGCACTGCCTCATAGAATCATAGAATGTTAGAGTTGGAAGGGACCTTGCCAGTCATCTAGTCCAACCCCCTGCACTCTGCAGGAGCAGAGCCAAAAGATAGCCCTACATACCTACAACATACCTGAAAGATGGTCGTCCAGCCTCTGCTTGAAAACGTCCAGCGAAGGAGTATCCACCACCTCCCGAGGCAGTCTGTTCCACTGCTCAGCCACTCTTACAGTTAGGAAGTTTCTCCTGATATTTAGCCAGTAACGACTCCCTTGTCATTTTCACCCATTAGACCTAGTCTTGCAATCCGGAGCAAGAGAGAATAGATCCGCTCTATCTTCTACATGACAGCCCTTCAGATACTTGAAGACTGCAATCATGTCCCCTCTAAGCCTTCTCTTT
>NW_015166559.1:89106-96517 GCF_001447785.1 Gekko japonicus | reverse complement strand
CTGCAGGCCAAGCAGAGGCTCTGCCACTGAGCCAGGGTCTCAGGTCAAGGTCTTTCCCATCACCTCCTGATTGGTCCTTTTAACTGGAGATGCCAGGGACTGAACGTGGGACCTTCTGCATGCCAAGCAGAGGTTCTGCCACTGAGCCAGGGTCTCAGGTCAAGGTCTTTCGCATCACCTCCTGCCTGGTCCTTTTAGCTGGAGATGCTGGGGATTGAACCTGGGACCTTCTGCATGCCCCTGACCCGCAGCCCCGTCCATATACCTAGGAATTTATTGTCTTGGGTCCCCACAGTGTCAGATGCACTTTCTCCACCCATCTACCACTTCCCAAGGTGTAGATGGATTAACAAACAGTTCCCCTTTCCCTTTCCTCATTCAAAACCTGCTTGCCCATGGAATACAAATGGAAGGTTTCAGAATCCGAGATGGGCTTCCTGGCCAATTTCAGCACCACGGACAGCACTTAAGAACAACCGGCAGGTAGAGAATTGTCCTTTCAGCACCACGGAGAGAGCTCTAGAAGTGGGACCCCCCATCGGGGCGCCGAATAGCGGCCAAATTAGCGGCTATTGAATTTCTTAACTCTAGCCGGGAAGCCTGCTTGTTTCACCAGGGTGTCTCTGAACGGCATACAAAGCAAGTGGTGGTGGGAGGTTGGTTTTAGAGCGAAAGGGGGTGGGTGAGTGGGGAGGGGGGCTCGGCTCTACCCAGGGCCTCTGCTCCCCTCCCCCTTTGCTTGTTTCCCCATGGAGCTGACTTCTGATATAGACTTCAGTTGAGCAGAAATGTGTGGGAGGGAGAAGGAGAGGCGGGTTGGTTGCAGGGACTTCAGCGAGGGTTCAGCGCATCCTGATTTTGGGCTGTGTTGTTCCAAAAAATCGGACCCTCTGACTGTTTTATATGAGAGAAGAAAGCCAGTCGGTGGCCTTTTGGTGGAGAGCCCGTTTGGTGTCGTGGTTAAGTGCGCGGACTCTAATCTGGGAGAACCGGGTTTGATTCTCCATTCCTCCCCTTGCACCTGCTGGATGACCTTGGGCAAGCCAGAGTTCTGTTAGAGCTGTCCTTGAAAGAGCCATTTCTGCCAGAGCTCTCTCAGCCCCACCTGCCTCACAGGGTGTCTGTGGTGGGGAGGGGAAGGGAAAGGAGTTTGTAAGCCGCTCTGAGACTCCTTTGGGTAGTGAAGGGCGGGGTATAAATCCAATCTCCTCTTCTTCTTCTTCTTCTTCTTCTTCTTCTTCTTCTTCTTCTTCTTCTTCTTCTTCTTCTTCTTCTTCTTCTTCTTCTTCTTCTTCTTCTTCTGGTGAAAGAACACAGGCATTTTTCTAGGCTTTATCGGGGGGGGCAGGCTTCAGTGGGGCCAGGTATCACTGTGGCCAAGTCCCAGAACTTGTATTCCAGATGAGGACTGAACTGTGGAGCGGAAGAAAGGAAAAGAAAGAGCCTCTGAGCATGTGCGGTGTGTCTTTCACTCCCCTGCCCAGTCCCTGCAGCCAGTTTGGGTGTGTCTTGAAGTGAGGATCTCCTGTTTAAAAAACAGTGCGACTTCAGACACGCTTCAGGCAGGCGGTTAGGTTTCCCCCAGCACTGAGGGATATGGCAGCCAAAGTGGGTGTGATTGATATCCAGAGAACAGACTAAAGCCTCCTTCTCCCAGCACTGTGGCCATGATGCAGTTCAGCCCCACTGTTGAATGAGACTGGTTGTGGCTCAGTGGTAGAGCATCCACTTGGCATGCAGAAGGTCCCAGGTTTGATCCCTGGCATCTCCAGTTAAAATGGACCGGGCAGGAGGAGATGAGAAGGACCCTGATCTGAGACCCTGGCTCAGTGGCAGAGCATCTGTTTGGCATGCAGAAGGTCCCAGGTTCAATTCCCGGCATCCCCAGTTAAAAAGGACCGGGCAGGAGGTGATGGGAAAGACCTTGACCTGAGACCATGACTCAGTGGCAGAGCATCTGCTTGGCATGCAGAAGGTCCCAGGTTTAATTCCCGGGATCCCCAGTTAAAAAGGACCGGGCGGGATGTGATGGGAAAGACCTTGACCTGAGACCCTGGCTCAGTGGTGGAGCCTCTGCTTGGCCTGCAGAAGGTCCCAGGTTCAATCCCCAGCATCTCCAGCTAAAGGAACCAGGCAGGAGGTGTCAAGAAAGACCTTGACCCGAGACCCTGGCTCAGTGGCAGAGCCTCTGCTTGGCATGCAGAAGATCCCAGGTTCAATCCTACTAGTACGAGCTGACCCTGCTTAGCTTCCAAGGTCTATGAGATTGAGCTGGCCTCAGTCATCCAGGTCAAGCCAAGAGACCTTTAGAGTAGGTTCGCCATTGCCTGCCTCTGCATAGCCACCCTGGGCTTCCTTGGTGGTCTCCCATCCAAGGACTAACCAGGGCTGACCCTGCTTAGCTTCCAAGACCTGATGAGATCAGGCTAGCCTGGGCCATCCAGGTCAGGGCAAATATGCAGTACTGTATAATAAAGAAAATGAACTCTGAGCACAAACAGAGTGCCTCGCTTTTGCCACAGGGCAGCTCTGGTTTCTTGCTCCGGATTGAAGAGGAGGGCCTCTTCGTTGGGGAGGCAGCAGGGCTTCCCAACCGCCCTGAGTTTTGGCTTCTCTCTGCTTTTTTAGAGAGCAAGCGCAGCCCACGCTTCCCTTGATGGCCTTTTGAGAATCGAGACCCAAACTTTTAAAGCTGATAATTACGGGGAGTCTACTGTGCTGCCGCTTAGATCTTCCGCTGGCATTGTGTCTGCCTGCACCCACTCACTTCCACCGCTCGTCCCCCCAGAAATTAATTTCAGGAGCTTCTTGTTCCAGTTTACTAAGCGGGTGTTGAATTTTAATTCTGTCCTTGCCGCGTTTGCTATCTGTCCCTTACGTCACGTTTCAAGACTGTTCTTTCCTCTACGTCCCATCAAGGCATCCATCAACACGTTGGCTGCTGTTAATACTGGGGCGGGCAATGTCTAAGGAGGCCCTGGAGATCTCCTGGGATTACAGATGATCTGCAGCCGACAGAGATCCATTGCCTGGAGAAAATGGCCGCTTTGGAGGGTGGACTCTACGGCATTAGACCGTAGCTGAGGTCCCAACCCACCCCAGACCTCATCCTTCCAGGCTCCACTCCACTTCGAAAGCCAGTTGGGTGTAGTGGTTAAGTGCGCGGACTCTAATCTGGAGAACCGGGTTTATGCCCTACTCCTCCACATGCAGTCAGCTGGGTGATCTTGGGTCAGTCACAAGTTCTCTCAGAGCTATTCTCTCAAAGACAGGTCTCAAAGAGCTCTCTCACCAATGCCTGCCTCACAGGGTGTCTGTTGTGGGGAGAGGAAGGGAAAGGAGATTGTGAGATACTCTGAGACTCCTTCAGGTAGTGAAGGATGGGGTATAAATCCAATCTCCTCCTCCTCCTTCCTTTCTTCTCTTCCTCCTCCCATTCTTCTTCTTCTCCTCCTCCTCCTCCTCCTCCTCCTTCACCTTCACCTCCTCCTTCTCCTCTTTCTCCTCCTTCTCTTTTTTCTTCTTTTTCTCCTCCTTCTCCTACTTCTTTTTCCCCTCCTCCTCCTCCTCCTCCTCTTCTTTGCCTCCTCCTTCTCCCTTTCTTCTCCTTCTCCTTCGCCTCCTTCTTCTTCACCTCCTTCTCCTCCCTTTCTTCTCCTCCTCCTTCTCATTCTTCACCTCCTCCTCCTCCATCCTTTCTTCTTCTCCTCCTTCTCCACCATTTCTTCTTCCTCTCCTCCTCCTCCTCCTCCTTTCTTCTTCTTCTTCTTCTTCTTCTTCTTCTTCTTCTTCTTCTTCTTCTTCTTCTTCTTCTCCTCCTTCTCCTCCCCCTTTTCTTCTCCTCCCCCTTTTCTTCTCCTCCTCCTTCACCTCCTCCTCCTCCTCCCTTTATTCTCCTCCTCCTCCTCCTTCTTCTCCTCCTCCTCCTCCTCCTCCTCCCTGTATTCTTCTTCTTCTTCCACTCTCCAGGTAGCACCTGGAGATCTCCTGCTATTACAATTGGTCTGCGGATGATCACTTCCCCTGGAGAAAATGGCAGCTTTGGAAGGTGGGCTCTGTGGCATGGTACTGTGCCGACCGAAGTCCCCCCCTTCCCCAAACCCTGCCTTCCCCAGTCTCCACTCCCCCCCAAAAAATCTCCAGGCATTTCAAAACCCAGAGTTGGCAACCGTAATAAGCCTCCTGCAAGACTGTCCACGGGAGAATGCTTCTGAACGAGCAGACGGCTTTGTTCTTAGCTAATGCTTCTGGTTTATTCCCTCAGCAGAAAGCGCCTGCTTCATTTATTTCCTCCTGATTCCTTCCTGTTAATTGAAAAGCGTAAGCGTTGGCATCCCCCCCCCATGTGCCTGCTCTTTACTACCTGACGTGGCTTAGCATCCTCTGGTCCTTCGGGCCGATTCTCCTGTGATTTGCAAGGACAGTGGTTGGAAACGCCTCTCTTTTCAGGCCTCTAATTCTCCCCTCACTTCCTGCCGCTGCTGCCTCCTCCTTCATAAGAACACGAGAGAAGCCAATGTTGGATCAGGCCAGTGGACCATCCAGTCCAACACTCTGTCATCACATGATGGCCACCATCCAGTTCAACACTCTGTGTCACACAGTGGCCAAAACCCAGAGGCCATCAGGAGGTCCACCAGCGGGGCCAGAACTCCAGAAGTCCTCCCACTGTTGCCCCCGCCCAGCATCACTGCCCCAGACATAAGAACATGAGATAAGACATGATAGATCAGGCCAGTGGCCTGTCCAGTCCAACACTCTGTGTCACACAGTGGCCAAAACCCAGAGGCCACCAGGAGGTCCACCAGTGGGGCCAGAACTCCTGAAGCCCTCCCACTATTGCCCCCCCCCCCCAAGCACCAAGAATACAGAGCATCATTGACCCGGAGGTAAGAATGTAAGAGAAGCCAATGTTGGATCAGGCCAGTGGCCCACCCAGTCCAACACTCTGTGTCACTCAGTGGCCAAAAATACCAGGTGCCATCAGGAGGGCCAGCAGTGGGGCCAGGACACTAGAAGCCCTCCCAGTGTTGCCCCCCCCCAGGCACCAAGAATTCAGAGCATCCCTCGCCCCAGACCGAGAGTTCCATCCTATCTATAACTTGTGGCTAACAGCCACGGATGGACCTCTGCTCCATATGTTTATCCAATTCCCCCTTGAAGTCGTTCATGCTTGTAGCTGCCACCACCTCCTGTGGCAGTGAATTCCATGTGTTAATCACTCCTTGGGTGAGGAAGGGCTTCCTTTTATCCATTTTAACCCGCCTGCTCAGTGATTTCATGGCGTGCCCACGAGTTCTTGTCTTGCGAGAAAGGGAGAAAAGGACCTCTTTCTCTACCTGCTCCATCCCGTGCATCATCTTGTAAACCTCGATCACGTCACCCCTCAGTGGCTATCCCCTCTCACCACTGAGGTGCATTTCTTAAAATCGGAAAATGAATACTGTTATAATTATATAGTGTTAGAACAACCCTGTGTATTATTTTCTGTTAATTCCCATCTTTGTTTTTAAAAGGCATGTCTCTCGCCAGCTTGCTGTAGTGGTAAAGAACGGCAGACTCTAATCTGGAGAGCCGAGTTTGATTCCCTACTTCTCCACACAAAGCCTGCTGGGTGACTTTGAGTCAGTCACAGCTCTCTCAGCCCCACCTCCCTCACAGGGTGTCTGTTGTGGGGAGAGGAAGGGAAAGGAGACGGTAAGCTGCTCTGAGACTCCTTCAGGTAGTGGAGAGCGGAGTATAAAACCAACTCTTCTCTTCTTCTTTCATTGCAGAGGCATTGTCTTTCCCCTTATAACTCTGCAATGAAAGAGACTAAAGTTTTACTTGGGTTGGAGGTTGGACATACCCCGTCCTTCCCTCGGAGTCTCAGAGCAGCTTACAATCTCCTTTCCCTCTCCCCACAACAGACACCCTCTGAGGTGGTTGGGGCTGAGAGAGCTCTTTGGTTTGGTGTCGCGGTTTAGTGTGCGGACTCTAATCTGGGAGAACCGGGTTTGATTCCCCAGTCCTCCACTTGCACCTGGCTGGATGACCTTGGGCAAGCCGTAGTTCTTTCAGAGCTGTCCTTGAAAAAGGGCAGTTTCCGTCAGAGCTCTCTCAGCCCCACCTGCCTCACAGGCAATGTTCCCTCTAAGCTGTGGAGTCCTGTGAGCAAAAATTCTACTTTGTGAGCTACTGGCATTAAAGCTGCGAGCGAGCAATTTGGCTGCTGCATCCATTAGTTTGCTCTGGAGCCATCCTTCCTGTGCTAAAGCAATAATGTGTGAGCTGGAGGCTAAAAAATTGTGAGCTAGCTCACACTAACTCAGCTTAGAGGGAACACTGCTCACAGGGTGTCTGTTATGGGGAGGGGATGGGAAAGGAGTTTGTAAGCCACTCTGAGACTCCTTCGGGTAGTAAATCCAATCTCCTCCTCCTCCTCCTCCTCTTTCAAGAACCGCTCGTGAGAGAGCAGCTGAGAGAACTTGTGACTGACCCAAGGTCACATCAGCAGCTGCATGTGGAGGAGTGGGAAATCAAATCCGGTTCTCCCAGTTTAGAGTCCACCGCTCCTAACCACTGCACCAAACTGGCTCTTGCCCTGAACCTCGGCGCTTGTCTATCCTTGATGGTAGCCCAATCAGTAGGCGTGGGCACCTCCTCCTGAGGAACTACACATGGACATGCCACCCACTTATGTAGCCTCCCTGCGCCCATCTCAATTCAGAACAGATCCGCCTGTCTGCCCCTTGTCTTCAAAACCTGCGTTGCAGCCAGGACATGATTTTTTTTGGCTTTGCATAGTTTGTTTGTTTTTTTGCATTGCAAATGCACGCTGGATCTGTGTGCGCTTTTCAAGTCAGTGGCTTCCTCTGACTGCAGTGATAGATATATTAAGCAGGCAGACAGGATGGTTTGTCAGTTTGGTGTAGTGGTTAAGTGCGTGGAGTCTAATTTGGGAGAACCGGTTTTGATTCCCCACTCCTCCACATGCAGCTACTGGTGTGACCTTGGGTCAGTCACAAGTTCTCTCAGAGCTGTTCTCTCAAGGACAGTCCTCAAAAGAGCTCTCTCAGCCCCACGTACCTCACAGGGTGTCTGTGGTGGGGAGGGGAAGGGAAAGGAGTTTGTAAGCCGATCTGAGACTCCCTTGGGTAGTGAAGGGCAGGGTATAAATCCAATCTCTACTACTTCTTCTTCTTCTTTTACCTCACAGGGTGTCTGTGGTGGGGAGGGGAAGGGAAAGGAGTTTGTGAGCCACTCTGAGACTCCTTTGGGTAGTGAACAGCGGGGTATAAATCCAATCTCTTCTTTCTTCTTCTTCTTCTTTTACCTCACAGGGTGTCTGTTGTGGGGAGGGGAAGGGAAAGGAGTTTGTGAGCCGCTCTGAGACTCCTCTGGGTAGTGAAGGGCGGGGTATAAATCCAAT
>NW_015166559.1:80510-87630 GCF_001447785.1 Gekko japonicus | reverse complement strand
GGAGGAGGAGGAGGAGGAGGAGGAGATTGGCTTTATACCCGGCCCTTCACTCGACATCTCAAAGCGGCTTGCAATCTCCTTCCCTTCCTGTCCCCTCTCCCCACAACAGACACCCTGTAAAGTAGGTGGGGCTGAGAGAGCTTTCTTGAGAACCACTCTCTTGAGAACAGCTCTGAGAGAACTGGGACTGACCCAAGGTCACCCAGCTGGAGGAGTGGGGAATCAAACTCGTTTCTCCTGATTACAGTCTGCCACTCTTAACCACAACACCAAACTGGAGCCAAGGGATAGATATTCTTGAACACTTTCAGTTTCTTCTCATTATATTGTCCCTTTAGCCCTTTATTCTTGGTGAGGGTTTCTTCTCGATCCTTCCATGAGCGATCTCAGCAAATCAGATACCATGCAGTGAATGTCATCATGATTAGGGACGCTGCACGTTTCACCATGAATGTGTTTTGACAGGTGAACTTACCATGTCTGAAGGTGTCAATCAGATGTGAGCTGATAACTCAGCTTGCACGGTCTGTGCTGAACAGCTGTAAATGCCGACCAAAGATGCTTGCATTGGGTTTTTGCAAAACTATGCTTGTGCAAAGACCCTGCTGACTCAAACTGAGTGGCAGCCATTAGGCTCACTCAGGACTTGCATGTACAAATTAAGCTGCCTTATACTGAATCAGACCCTCGGTCCATCAAAGTCAATATTGTCTCCTCAGATGGGCAACGGCTCTCCAGGGTTAGAAGCTCTCTGTAAGTATTGGACTCCCTCTTGCTTGGCCCGTGGGGTCCTGGGCAGCCTTAAACCCTTTTAACGTCACAGGAGGGGAGGGCGAGAGGGACAGCAGCTGTTGTGGGGCGTGCCTCACATTTGAGGGGGCGGAGCCCCAAAATGCCCCACTGTAGCTATGGGCCTGTGCACAGTAGAAAAGAGCAAGAGTCCAGTAGCACCTTAAAAGACTAACAAAATCTGTGGCAGGGGAGGAGCGTTCGTGAGTCGCTGCTTACTTCTTAAGACGCAGCTAGAATGTGAGTCCGTCTGTCCTCTATATTGGAAAGTGGCGTGATTTCAGATGCTGAATGACATTAGCTGGCAAATGACAATAGAAGGTGTGACTGGATTTTGGTGAGATAAGCAGAGGGGTAGTAGGCGTGGAGAAATCAGCATTGGTAATGAGATTGGAAACCTAGGTCTCAGTTCAGTCCAGGTGGATACATTGTCTTGAGCTGCTTTATCAGTTGCAATTCAGCAGTCTCTCTTTGAGAGTCAGTTTGGTCGCAGTGGTTAGGAGTGTGGACACTAATCTGCAAAAACCAGGTTTGATTCCTCACTGCTCCACGTGCAGCCAACTGGGTGACTTTGGTTGAGTCACAGTTCCCTCAGAGCTCTCTCAGCCCCACCTACCTCACAGGGTGTCTGTTGTGGGGAGAGGAAGGGAAGGAGATTGTAAGCTGTTCTGAGACTCCAAGTGAAGGACGGGGTATAAATCTAATCTCCTCCTCCTCCTCCTCCTCTTCTTCCTTTGAAATTCCTTTGTAAGAGAACTGCTACTTTTAGGTCAGGAGCTGAATGTCCCAGAAGGTTAAAATGTTCCCCCACTGGTTTTTGAATGTGGTGGTTTCTGAAGTCAGACTTATGTCCATTAATTCTTTGTCCGTCCAATGTAGAGAGTGCAAGGGCATTGCTGACACATGATGGCATAAATCACATTATTAGAGGATGAGCAGGAGCACAGACGCACAGTGAACCAGACTTCAGGCCAAGATGCATAGCTAAAACTAAGCATCTTATATCCTAAGTGCCGGCTACCAGTCAATAAATGATTAGTCAAGTTATCCCAAACACTGAGCATCGAAATCGCAGGAGATCATAGCCCCTCTGTATACTACCTTGGTCAGGCCGCACCTGGAGTACCATGTGTAGTTCTGGAGGCTTCACTTCAAAAAGGATGTGGGCAAAATCGAGAGGGTGCAGAAAAGAGCGACGAGGATGATCGGGGGTCCGGAGACCGAGCCCTACGAGGAAAGACTGAGGGTCTTGGGAATGTTTAGTTTGGAGAAGAGGAGATTGAGGGGGGACAGGATGGCTCTCTTTAAATATTTGAAAGGCTGTCCTTTGGAGGAGGGTAAGGGGCTGTTCCAGTTGGCAGCAAAGGAGAGGACCCAAAGCAACGGGTTTAAATTACATGCAGAGAGGTATCAGTTGGATATTGTTGTTGTTCAGTCGCACAGTCGAGTCCGACTCTTCGCAACCCCATGGACCAGATCATGCCAGGCCTTCCGGTCTTCTGCCGTCCTCTGAAGTTTGCTCAATTTCATGTTCGTTGCGTCTATGACACTGTCTAAGCATCTCATCAGGATGGCTCAAAGGTGGAATCAGCTGCCTAGGGAGGTGGTGGGCTCCCCTTCACCGGAAGCTTTCAAGAAGAGTCTGGATGAATATTTGTCAGAGATGCTTTCGGCTGGTCCTGCACTGGGCAGGGGGTTGGACTAAGGGGTCTGATTCTACGATTCTATTCTGTGAGATGAGCCAGGCAAACCCGTACCTGGCATCTCATGGTGGTAGGAAACAAAGCAGGCTTCAAAGACGAGAGCTGCTAACAAGCACGGGAGAGAGAAATATTCTCTTGGGAGCGGTCTGACAGCCGTCCCCTCACCCAAATCAGGGCGCCTGAAAGGTCAAGCGCCAGCCTGTAACAAAGATGGAGTTGCAAAGGCCAGACACCAAGGGTGTTGCTCCTCACCGTTCGCTGACAGGCGTACATTTCAAGGAGGCGAGCGCTTTGCCCTGCGTTCAGAAAGATCATATTCGTCTATTGTTGTGGTCCTTCGACCGGTCATACGAAGAAGAAGCACACATTTACAAGATCCCAAAACTTTTAAATACATCCAAAACACATTAAAAAGCAGTTTAAAATTTAATCTAATGTCTGACTACCGTAACCAGTGTTCCGTCTAAGCTGAGTTAGTGTGAGCTAGCCCACAGTTTTTTAGCCTCTGGCTCACACAGTTTTGTCTCAGCTCAGGAAGGAGGGCTCCAGAGCACACTAAATCATGCAGCAGCCAAATCGCTCGCTCACAACTTGTTCCCTCTAAGCTGAGTTAGTATGAGCTAGCTCACAGTTTTCTAGCCTCCGGCTCACACATTTCTGTCTTAGCTGAGGAAGGAGGGCTCCAGAGCAAACAAATTTATGCAAGAGCCAAATCGCTCCCTCACAACTTGAATGCCAGCAGCTCACAAAGGAGAATTTTTGCTTACAAGACTACACAGATTAGAGGGAACATTGAGTCCGGAACTACCCAATATGACCGTAACTACCCAATATATAACTTCCATAAAATTTCCGTAACCTGAGTATCGCCATACAGAAACTGGCTACTTGGTAGGTAACCTTGGGATTTCTATCAGATAGAAGAAACTCGAGTCTAGCTTGTTCAGAAAGGCCCGATTTTTTTTCAAGTCCGTGGGGTGATGATCAGTGTTCCTTCTAAGCTGCGTTAGTGTGAGCTAGCTCACAGTTTTTTAGCCTCCGGCTCACACATTTTCGCCTTCGCTCAGGAAGGAGGGCTCTGGAGCAAACGAATTTATTAAGTAGCCAAACCACCCGCTCACAACTTTAATGCTGGTAGCTCACAAAGTAGAACTTTTGCTCACAAGACTCCACAGCTTAGCGGGAGCATTGGTGATGATCTCATTCTGGGCCACCTTATAATACGGGCGTGTGAAAAACATGCGTTCTGTAGTCTCAACCCTCCCTTGACGGGCAGATGCAAAGTGTGTTCCGATAGCAGCCTGACCATGGAGGGGTTTTTCGATCAGGGATCTTTAATGGGAGAGTTGATGCCGCTTTCATATAGTTCTCTGCTAGCCTCACTTCCTAAGGTCATGTCCCTGTCTTACTTGTGCTGATGGGGTGAGTCTTGCTTTTGCAGCCAGGTAAGGGAGATTTTTGCAGGAGGATTGCCAGAGATGAGTTTGCACAAGAGGAGGAGGAGGAGGAGGAGATTGGATTTATACCCCGCCCTTCACTCAGAGTCTCAGAGCGGATTACAAACTCCTTTCCCTTCCCCTCCCCACAACAGACACCCTGTGAGGTAGGTGGGTGACTGTCAGCTATGCTGCCATGGGGTTTGGGGAGTTCATTCTGTGTCTTGCTAATTGCCATTGCATTCCTGTCTCTGCTGTTTTGCCTGTGCCGCAATGCTTATTTCTACAGATGTGCAGGAGTTTATGTTGGAAGTTGTATTGTCTGGAAGTCTCCTATTCACCGTGAGAGTTTATTGCTTCCCAGCTTTCGCCACCTAACAGTTTTCTGGCTGGTCCCGCACGTGGGAGGGTTCCTAATTGGCCCATGTCATGGGGGGGTGCATACGAATACCCTATATCCTATTATGCTCAGTGGGTTGCCGCCATTCTCAACAGTGACTGTGTTACTGCATCTATGGCTTTGCAATAAACGTATAACCATTCTTGAGTGTGTGCACTTCGTTGTGAGCCGTGGGTTCTGACAGTGGGGCTGAGAGAGCTCTCTGAGAACTGCCCTTGAGAGAACGGCTCTGAGAGAACTTGTGACTGACCCAAGGTCATCCAGCCAGGTGCTAGTGGAGGAGTGGGGAATCAAACCCGGTTCTCCCAGATTAGAGTCCGCGCACTTCGCCACAACACCAAACTGGCTCTCAAGGGGAGGAGAACACAGAGAAAACAATGTTTATAACGGTGGTGGGAAGATCTGGCAAGTTGCAGCTGACTGATGGAGACCCTGCAGGGTTTTCAAGGCAAGAGACATTTAGGGGTGGTTGGCCGTCGCCTGCCTCTACTTAGCGACCCTGGGCTTCCTGGGTGGTCTCCCATCCAAGGACTAACCAGGGCCGACCCAGCTTAGCTTCCAAGATCTAACAAGATCAGACGAGCTTGGGCCATAGAATGATAGAATTATAGAATCATAGAGTTGTAAGGGACCTCCAGGGTCATCTAGTCCAACCTCCTGCACAAGGCAGGGAGTTCAAAATTCCCCCCCACCAGTGTTCCCTCTAAGCTGAGTTAGTGTGAGCTAGCTCACAAATTTTCAGCCTCCGGCTCACACATTTTTTGTCTTAGCTCAGGAAGGCCGGCTCCAGAGCAAGCTAATTTATGCAGTAGCCATATTGCTCGCTCACAACTTTAATGCCAGTAGCTCACAAAGTAGAATTTTTGCTCACAAGACCCCACAGGTTAGAGGGAACATTGCGCCCCCACACACACCCAGTGACCCCTGTTCCATAACCAGAAGATGACAGAAAGCTTCCAGGATTGCTTCCTGACCCCAAAGCGGCAATCAGCATTTTCCTGGGCTGTGGTTTGGCCTAGATCTCAAAATGCGAACGGTTCTACTATGTATTTTTATGAGCCTTTTAAAAAATATTGGTGGCATTGTCCTTTGAGAATACATTAAATAGAACTTATTTGTTTTTTTTAAAGAAAGAAGTGTCAACAGTTCTTCCAGAGCAGAGTGCTTGAGTGCCTTGTCAGGCTGAAGAGCCTCCTGCAAAGCCTTATGGGAGAGAACCAAACAGAGAGGCCTCAGCCAATTCAGGCGGTTGTACAGAAACGCTCTGGCTCGCTTATAATCCTGCCACAATTTCCAGGCACCATCTGAAATTCCTAGTTCCGGGGCAGCGTGAGATGACCAGGATTAGTGTCGTGGTTAAGTGCGTGGACTCTAATCTGGGAGAGCTGGGTTTGATTCCCCACTCCTCCACTTGCACCTGCTGGATGACCTTGGGCAAGCCATAGTTCTGTCAGAGCTGTCCTTGAAAAAGAGCCGTTTCTGTCAAGAGCTCTCTGAGCCCCACCTACCTTACAGGGTGTCTGTTGTGTGGAGGGGAAGGGACAGGAGTTTGTAAGCCGCTCTGAGACTCCTTCGGGTAGTGAAGGGTGGGGTATAAATCCAATCTCTTCTTCTTCCTCTTTTACCTCACAGGGTGTCTGTTGTGGGGAGGGGAAGGGAAAGGAGTTTGTAAGCCGCTCTGGGACTCCTTTGGGTAGTGAAGGGCGGGGTATAAATCCAATCTCCTCCTCCTCTTCTTTTACCTCACAGGGTGTCTGTGGTGGGGAGGGGAAGGGAAAGGAGTTTGTAAGCTGATCTGAGACTCCCTTGGGGAGTGAAGGGCGGGGTATAAATCCAATCTCTTCTTCTCTTCTTCTTCATTGTGGACAAAATCCTGGCTGTGAAATAAAAGATTTACATAGGCTTCTGATCTTAGCCCCTTCCAATCAGTCTTAAAATAGCGTTTCCCTTTTTCGGTACGTCGGTCCGCTGAAGCAGATACCGTCAGCGGGCTTTTTACCGTTAGGAACGTCAAGGTTTGCTTCTCAAACCTTTGCGGCCCATTCAAAGCCCCTGGGTGGCTCCGTGTCCTTAAGAGGACACCTTCTGATCAAGGCCCAAAGCCCGTTCGCCCATCCAGGGACCTCGCTGGATTTCTCATCCTGGCATTACTCAAGCGGTGGCAGGCGTCCAACGCAGATGCCCGTGGTGGGGGCTTCGGTCTTTCAAAGAGGGAGCTGCCATATCCGCTGAGTCCTTCTCTCCCGGCAAAGTCTCATGTCGTCCCACAGTCTGGTGCTGTCCCAGAGGGTCTGCGGACCCCAGAGAAAAACATTTCAGAGGACTGGGTGGACTGCGGTAGGAGCCGGGGGGGGGGGCCCTGCCAGCTCTGGGTGGGAAAATGCCAGGAGATTCTGCAGGTGGAGCGTTGGGAGGGGGAAGGTTTGGAGAGAGGAGGGACCTCAGATGTGTATAAAGTTGCAGAGCCCCCCCCCTCCAAAGCAGCCATTTCCTCCAGGGGAACTGATCTCTGCAGTCTGGAGATGGGCTGGAATTCCGGGGGATCCCCAGGCCCCACCTGGAGGCTGGCAACCCTGAACCTCAGTGGGGCACAAGGCCACAGAGTCCCCCCCCCAAAGCAGCCGTTTCCTCCAGGGGAACTGATCTCTGCAGTCTGGAGATGAGCTGGAATTCCGGGGGATCCCCAGGCCCCACCTGGAGGCTGGCATCCCTGGACCTCAGTGGGGCACAAGGCCACAGAGTCCCCCCTCCAAAGCAGCCGTTTCCTCCAGGTGAACTGATCTCTGCAGTCT
>NW_015166559.1:78107-79799 GCF_001447785.1 Gekko japonicus | reverse complement strand
CCCCCCCTTCCCATATGTCTGGGATGAGCTGGCAACTGAATTCTCCAGAGACTCTTCCCCACCCCTAATTGGAGCCTCTTTCGAACCTGTGGCTGACTCACTGAAAGGCAGAGTTTCCTACAGGAATCAATTCCACTTGCATTAAAGGGATGGTGGGGGGTGGGGGGAAGAGAGGCTGGCGGGAGTTTCCGTCTGATTGGCAGGAGGGAGGTTCTTCGCTCCCTTCCGCGCTGGCCCGTGGGGGCTGCAGAGACGTACAACTGCAAAGGGCACGCCCTCGTTTTTACTTATTATTTAGTGACTTACTTTGTTAATACCCCGCCTTTACCACAGACAGGGACCCAGAGTGGCTTATGTCATCCGAGCCAGTTTGGTGTAGTGATGAAGTGCGCGGTCTCTAATCTGGGAGAACCTGGTTTGATCCCCCACTCCTCCACTTGCACCTGCTCGATGACCTTAGGCAAGCCGTAGTTCTGATAAGAGCTGTTCTTGAGGGCGGGGAATAAATCCAATCTCCTCTTCTTTTTCTTTTACCTCACAGGGGGTCTGTGGTGGGGAGGGGAAGGGAAGGGAGTTTGTAAGCCACTCTGAGACTCCTTTGGGTAGTGAAGGGCGGGGTATAAATCCAATCTCCTCTTCTTTTTTATCTCACAGGGTGTCTGTGGTGGGGAGGGGAAGGGAAAGGAGTTTGTAAGCCACTCTGAGACTCCTTTGTAGTGAAGGGCGGGGTATAAATCCAATCTCTTCTTCTTCTTTTACCTCATAGGGTGTCTGTCGTGGGGAGGGGAAGGGAAAGGAGATTGTAAGCCGCTCTGAGACTCCTTTGGGTAGTGAAAGGCGGGGTATAAATCCAATCTGTTCTCTTCTTCTTCATCCTCCTCTCTTCCATTTTATCCTCCCAACAAGCCTGTGGGGTCGGGTCGGCTGAGAGTGTGTGCGACCAGCCGAAAGTCACCCAGCCATCTTCCGTGGCGCAAGTGGGGATTCGAACATGGGTCTCCCAGATAGGGTTCCCATTCCCCCAACGGGGGCGGGGGTTTGCCCGCTTTTGCCCCCCCTGGTCTGCCGGCCCCAATCCGGCCAGTGGGGAAACCCTGCCCCCAAAGTGCATCCTTTGCGCCAACATGCCCAACACAGTGACGTCACCCAGAGGAGATGTCATTGTGCAGGGCGCGTTGCAGGGGGGACGCTCTATTGTCCAGGAAGAAACTCTATGGTTAACCATAGAGTTTCCCCTTAAACAATAGGGCATCCGCCGCAACGTGGCCTGTGCAATGCCGTGACGTCATCGTGGCGTGCGCATGAACTGCACGCGCCGAAGATATCCCAGACTGATGGAGGAACACTTCCCCCCTGCCAGAAGCCAGGTAAGACCTGGCAATGCTGTTCCCAGATGTCAGTCTGATGTTCTTAACCATGATGCCACAAACGAGACATTACGGTGGCCACGGGACCAACCCAGGACCACTGACGCCATCGGTGAGGAGAATACAGCTTTTTGGAGATTGCAGCTGGGGACTGATCCTGATTTGTCTCATTGTCGGGTTGCCAACTCCGGGTTGGGATCTTCCTGGAGATTTGGGGGTGGAGCCTGGGGGAGGGCGGGGCTGGGGGAGGAACAGGGTCTAATGCAATAGAGTCCAAAGCAGCCATTTTCTTCAGGGGGAACCGACCTTGGTCATCTGGAGACCA
>NW_015166559.1:67134-78036 GCF_001447785.1 Gekko japonicus | reverse complement strand
CAGCTGCATGTGGAGGAGGAGCCAGGAATCAAACCCAGTTCTCCCAGATTAGGGTTCCCAATCCTAACAACTAGAGCAAACTGGCTCGGAGAGATTGCCGGGCAGCAATTAGAGGTTGGCGGTCCTAGGCCTGCACTGCAGCAGGGTGGCAGCAATGTGGTCTTATCTTCCCCCCCTCCCACACCTTTCCGACAGCCTCCTGTCGCTGTGTTTTCAACCGTAGATCTCTACACACAGGCGATAGCGTTTCTGTCAACATGAACAACTCCACCCGCTCTGGTCCCTGGTCTTTCTTCTACGCGCTATCCTTTCCTGGCATTGGGCTCAGGCCTTTTCAGCAGTACTGCCTCTGCTTAGGGTTGCTAGGTCGAGCCTGGCAACTGGTGGAGGAACTGGGGGTGGGGACATGGGGGTTTACCATAGAGTTTCCAGCAATTCCTATAGCAACCCTTTTGTCACTTCCTGGTCATCTTTTTTTTTTTTTTACAAAATCCTCCTGACTGACGTGACAGCCCAAGGGTCTGATTCAGTTTGGTGTCGTGGTTAAGTGCGCGGACTCTAATCTGGGAGAACTGGGTTTGATTCCCCACGCCTCCACTCACAGCTGCTGGATGACCTTGGGCAAGCCATAGTTCTCTCAGAGCTGTTTCCTCAAGGACAGTTCTGGAAAGAGCTCTCTCAGCCCCACCTCCCTCACAGGGTGTCTGTTGTGGGGAGGGGAAGGGAAAGGAGTTTGTAAACTGCTCTGAGACTCCGAGTGAAGGGCGGGGTACAAATCCAATCTCTTCCTCTTCTTCTCCTCTCAAGAGCAGTTTCTCTCCGAGCTCTCTCAGCCCCACCGCCCTTTCAGGGTGTCTGTTCTGGGGAGGGGGAGGGAAAGGAGTTTGTAAGCTGCTCTGAGACTCTGAGTGAAGGGTGGGGTATAAATCCAATCTCTTCTTCTCTTCAGTATAAGGCATCTTGATGTGTGACCGCATTTGGTTGGCTTTTGAGAAAACTGTGTAAGGCTGAGCTCTTTGGAAGGATTGATTAGCGCCAGGAGATACAGACAGAGGCGAGAATTGCCTTTCCCACCTCTGTATGGGGTCTCCCAGCTCTAATCAGGCGGATCACGTTCTGCATCGTACCTCTGTGTCCTGACTCCAACTGGTCCCTTTTGGTAATCGCCCTTCCCTCCTTCTGACCTGGATATAAGGGCTGGCGCATCTTCATTCTCATCTGACGAAAGTGAGGTTTGACATACAAAAGCTTGTGTGACGGAAAGCGCTGTCAAGTCGCAGCTGTCTTGGTTTTTTCCCATAAACATTTTAGCAATCTTTTAAACGAGTACCAAATAATAACCTTGCGTGTATCAATATTTTCATACCGTAAGACAATAAAACAATTAGTAATGGATAGTATAACAGAATATACAATCAATACCCCGCCAGTTTGGGTGTCTAATCTGGGAGAACCGGGTTTGATTCCCCACTCCTCCACTTGCACCTCCTGGATGATCTTGGGCAAGCAAGAGCTCTCTCAGCCCCACCGACCTCACAGGGTGTCTGTTGTGGAGAGGGGAAGGGAAAGGAGACTCCAAGTGAAGGGTGGGGTATAAATCCAATCTCCTCCTCCTCCTCCTCCTCCTCCTCCTTCACACCAGGTCATTGCCCCAATTGAAACCTGGAACCCTTTTATAATAAAAAAAAAACCCTTTTACAAACTTTTGTAAAAACTGCTATAGAAACTACCATAGGGAGGCACGCAGAATTCTAAAACTGGGTACTACCTATATTCAGCTGTGATACAGTATAAAGTTTTCTAAACGTCGAGCATCCCCACGGGCTCTAAGTCACTAATCTATAAACAGGTTAACAGGATCCTATGTTTAAATATTGACCGATGTTCGCATTTTGTTTGCCCTTCTTCTGTCTTAACTACAAGTGGGTACCACTTATCCATTGGATTATATAATTCTTGCTCATTACTGGCACTTTTGGCATAAACAGAAAAATTCTCTAACCGCAGCTGACTTACAACAACGCCATACGGTTTTCAAGGCGAGAAATGAGCAGAGCTGGGTTTGTCATTGCCTGCCTCTGCATTAGGCTTGCCAAGTTCCCCCCGGGGGGGGGGGGCAGGGAAAACCCCGCCCCAGAGGCCCGTTTTCCGCCGGTGGCGGATCGGGCCCCGGGGGGAACCCCACCCCGATGTGCACGTCACCTGGAAGTGACGCAACCACGCCGGGCACGCTGGGGGCGGGGCCATGGTCATCCAAGGGGAAACTCTATGGTTTTCCCTTGGATGGTCGTGACCCTTCCCCCAGCGTGCCCGGCCGATTTTATAGTTATGTTTCATGGCCGTTATTTATTGTTTTATCTGTACTGTTGTGTAACCGCCCTGAGCTTTATTGTGCAGGGGAGGGAGAACTAGAAATCAGATATAGTAAACAAAGAACAAATCATGAATACTCTTTTGCATCCGGCTGCATGCTTCCATTTCCCTGCGGGGCAGAGCTTTGACGGAGCGGTCACTAACAGATGCACAGTAACCGACGCGATAATAGCAGAGGCGAGGATGACGGCCACGATAACCACTGACACACTAACCCTAACTCCTTTCTCTCTCCTCTCCTCTCCCTCCTTTGCTTTCTCGATGGCGAAGATGACCTACAGAACCGTAAGTCTTTTATGGATGGGGCAGTGGAGATTGGGCAGGTGGGGCGGGGTAGAGGGAACCCAATCAGGGATTGCATTTCGGGGGCGCCTTCAGTGGGCCTCAATTTGAATCTTGCCGCCTTTTAGTCATGTCCTTCTGTGAAGCGTCATGGTTTTATGACAGCCTACAAACACCGAGTGGGTTCTAGATCCAATCAAGCCTGAATTCTGCCCTAGAAGCTAAATGACCCATCTGAAGGCTGTCGCACTTTGGCCACGTTATGAGAAGACCGGAGTCACTGGAAAAGACAATCCTGCTCGGAAAAGTGGAAGTGGAATTGCAAAAACAACATCCCTGACAAAACTAATGAAGAGTCAATGAAGATAAGTTGCAAAAATGTTGACTGTAGTAATTTCTGTAGAAAATCTTCTATTATCGCTCAGACGCTGACGAATACTGTACAACGAACAATTCGTTTCACAATATTTGCTTTATCTGAGCGTGTAGCAATCCCAATTCTTATCAATCACTACTTAACTCCTGAAGGAAACATTCCATGTTGACTCTCTAATAACAGAACCCGAGGTCTTCACAATGTATTCATGGGATGTTTCCTTTGGGAGCTGATAAGTAGTGATTTTTTAAGAACTGGGGTTGCTAATAAATGAAACGGAAAATGGAATTGGGATTGCTACACGCTCAGATAAAGCAAATATTGTGAAACGAATCGTTCATTGCGCAGTATTGGTTAGCGTGTGAGCGATAATAGAAGGAAAATTTCTACAGCAATTACTTCAGTAAACAATTTTGCAACTTATCTTTATTCTTTGTTATTTTTTGTCACGGATGTCGTTTTTGGGATTTCATTTCCTCCCGTGATCTCGCATTTTTGGCTTCTAAGGAAAAGTGGACGGGCAGGAGAGAAAGAGGGAGGCCCAACAGGAGAGGGATGGACTTGATCAAGTTTGCAAGACCGAAGTATGACCGTTAACCGTTGGACATTTGGGAGGTCGTTCATTCATAGGGAAGCGCAGGGCTATTTTGGGGCAGGAACGCACAGGAACGGAGTTCCGTCTGGCTCCCAAGTTGGCCACGCCCAGCAGGAACTCATTAGCATAATAGGCCACACCCAACAGCAGAAATTCATTAGGATTGGCTACATTAGGGGTGTGTGGCCTAGCATGCAAAGGAGTTCCTGCTACAAAAAAACCCTGGGTTTTGACAACAAACAAGGTAAACAGAGTAAGAAGCAAAAGGTGGGTGTGGCTGGATGAGCACACTTCTGGTAGCATGGGGGTGTGACCTAATAGGCCAATGAGTGGTGCTGTCAGGGGTGTGGCCTAATATGCTAATGAGTTTCTGCTGTTGGGTGTGGCCTATTATGCTAATGAGTTCCTGCTGGGCTTTTTCTACAAAAAAAGCCCCCGGAAGCGTATCTATCCTGCGCTGTGCGAGCTGCACTGGCTGCCCATTCAGTACCGGATCCATTTCAAAGTGCTGGTGCTTACCTTCAAGTCCTATCTGGGCCGGAGCCTGCGTATCTGTGAGACCACCTCTCCCTCTGTGAGCCCCAAAGGGCTTCACAATCTGCCAGTTAGCATCTTCTGGTTGTCCCCGGCCCCAGGAACGTCCATCTTGCCTCATCAGCCCTGGACCCTACCAGGTGGAATGAGCTCCCATATGAGATCATGAACTTTTTACAGTTCCGCGGGGCCTGTAAGACAGAGCTCTTCCCCCACCCCCCATTGGGCCTCCCCTTCAGCGGGTCAGATCCGTGTTTACCATCCAGGAACCCCAACCTGACAAACCTCATCTGTTGAGGCACTGCTTAGCACACAGGGATTCTGTTGTATTTTTATTGACGTATTCTCGTCGTTTTGAAGTTTTTGTATACGGTAATTGACAGAACCCGCCCAGAGCCTGCTATGCGGGGAGGGCAGGATACTGATTCAATAAAATCAGGGCCTTTTTTGGTAGAAAAAGCCCAGCAGGAACTTATTCGCATAATAAGCCACACCCAATAGCAGAAACTCATTAGCATATCAGGCCACACCCTGACAGCACAGCTCATTAGCATATTAGGCCACATCCATGCCTTCCCTTGGCTTGCCCTTGAAGGGAAGGGAAGGCAGTTTAAACTGCCTTCCCTTGGCTTGCCTGGGCAAACCAGCCCTTGGAGTCGCCGGGGGAAGGGTCGCTCTCCAGGCCTTCCCTCTGTAGCCACGCATGCAGAGGTTTTGGCTGTAGTGGGCGTGGCCAACTCTGAAGTCAGCCGGAACTCCGCCCCTGTGCGTTCCTGCCCCCCCAATAGCTCTGAATAAAATAAATAAATAAATAACTTGGAAGAGACTTGACACTCACCCACGCCAGAGCGTGATACAGGGAACCCAGCTGTGTCGAATCTCCGGTTCCTGCTTCTAAGAACGTAAGAGGAGCCAATGTTGGATCAGGCCAATGGCCCCTCTTGTCCAACACTCTGTGGCACACAGTGACCAAAAATACCAGGTGCCCTCAGGAGATCCAGCAGTGGGGCCAGGACACCAGAAGCCCTCCCACTGTTGCCCCCCCCCAAGCACCAAGAAGACAAAACATCACTTGCCCCAGAGCCCCTATCGATACCTTGTGGCTAACACCCACTGATGGACCTCTGCTCCATATGTTTATCCAATCCCCTCTTGAAGCCGTCAATGCTTGTAGCTGCCACCACCTCCCATGGCAGTGAATCCTGTGTGTTAATCACTCTTTGGGTGAAGAAGGACTTCCTTTTATCCGGTCTAACCCGACCGCTCAGCGATTTCATGGAGTGCCCGCGAGTTCTTGTGTTGTGAGAAAGGGAGAAAAGGGCTTCTTTCTTGGCCTGCTCTGTCCCACACATCATCTTGTAAACCTCGATCATGTCTAACTTTGCTCTCTGCCTCTCTCTGTTCCACAGTGTGGAAACCACCCGAATTCACCGAGCAGCCAGACGAGCAGATCGTGGTGCTCCCCAATGACGACATCGTTCTGAAGTGCAGCGCCACGGGGAACCCCCCTGTGACGTGAGTATGGGGAATCCCCCCCCCCTTGAAAAGAGCACCTGGGAGTGCCTTTCTGCAGAGTTTTTAAGGCACCGACTGTTAGTAGCCGAAGCGCTGGATTGAAATTGGAGGAGAGTCGCTGTGAATAGAATCCTAGACAAGCGATACAAGAAAAAAACTGTGTGAAAAAACCCGGTAAGAATAAACCAAAAGGAACAATGTCTATAATATATCACTCTTCAAAATACAATTACACACAAGTTTTGTACAGATATCCAACAGGTAAGTAGTAGGCAAACATTCAACAGGTAAAGACAATGTAAGTTCCAATGCTTTCCGCAACAAGTGTCGATACCAATGTTTCAGCAGTAAGTACAATTGGCACTCAACAGGTCAGCGCTTACAGCAAGAATTTAACTAACATTCACCAGGTGAAGACAATTCCAATATGATATTATAGACATTGTTCCTTTTGGTTTATTCTTAGCGTTTTTTACACAGTTTTTTCTTGTGTTGCTTGTGTATTACTGTGTAATCGCTTTGTGGTCACTTAGTTTTGAATAGAATCATAGAGTTGGAAGGGTCCTCCGGGGTCATCTAGTCCGACCCCCTGCACAATGCAGGGAATTCACAAATACCCCCCACACCCAGTGACCCCTGCACCATGCCCAGAAGATGGCAAAAAAACCTTCCAGGATCCCCGGCCAAACTGGCCTGGGGAAAAATGTGCTGCCTGACCCCAAAGTGGCGATCAGCATTTCCCGGGGTGTGTAAGAAAGGGCCATGAGAACTAAGCACTGAGGCAACCCTTCCTGCCCTCCTTCCTCGAGATCTGCCTATGTTCACAGAATCCGCATGGCTGTCCGAGGGCCATCTAGCCTCTGCTTGAAAACCTCCCAAGAAGGAGAGCCCGCCACCTCCCGAGGAAGCCTGCTCCACTCAGGAACCCCTCTTAATTGTCGGGAAGTTCTTCCTCATGTTTAGCGGAACACTCTTTTGATTTAATGTGAACCCGTCGGTTCTGGTCCTGCCTTCTGGGGGCAACAGGAAACAACTCCACAGCATCCGCTGTAGGACAGCCCTTCAAGGACTTGAAGAGGGTTATCCTAGTCGTCTCCTCTCCAGGCTAAACAGACCCAGCTCCTTCAACCTTTCCTCACAGGACTTGGTGAAAGACTACAGGATACTCTGATGTGGGGGGGGCAGTCCAAAGTTCGGTAGAAAGATTCCTACCTGCTTTCCTCACACAGCCATCGCCGCGGTTACCAAAGTCCATGTGGGGCCTGGAGATCTCCCTGAATTATCGGTCTTCTCCTGGATCAGTTTTCCCGGAGAAAATGGCTGCTTCGAAGGGCGGGCTCTCTGGCTTTATCCTACTCCGCCCTCCTCAGGCCCCGCCCCCAAATCGCCAGGCATTTATCTATTTACTTTATGTCTCTCCCACTGTCCTCCCCAGTGGGGACCCAGAACGGCTTACCTCATTCTCCTCTCGTCTGTTTCGTTCTCACAAGAGCCCCATGAGGTAGGATAGGCTGAGGGAGTGTGGCTGGCCCGGGTTCACCCGGCAGGCTTCCATGACAGAGGGGCAATTCAAACCTGGGTCCCCCAAATCCGAGACTTTAACCACTGGATCACACTGCCTCTGTTTCCCATCCAGGAACTGGTAACCCTAGCCATCACTAGTATTAAGGGAGGAAGGAAGGCGGTATGAGATAGCCAATCTCGTCAGACCTCAGAAGCTAAGCAGGGTCGGTACTTGGAGGGGAGACCACCAAGGAAGGCTGTGCAGAGGAAGGCGATGGCAAACCACCTCTGCTTCTCGCTTGCCTGGAAAGTTCTTAGCCGGGGTCGCCATAAGTTGGAAGCTAAGCAGGGTCGGTACTTGGATGGGAGACCACCAAGGAAGGCTCTCCAGAGGAAGGTGATGGCAAACCACCTCTGCTTCTCACTTGCCTTGAAAGGCCCTTGCTGTGGTCACCATAAATTGGAAGCTAGGGAGAGTCGGTACTTGGAAGGGAGACCACCAAGGAAGGCTCTCTGCAGGATGGCAATGGCAAACCACCTCTGCCTCTTGCTTGCCTTGAAAGCACCTTGCTGGGGTCACCGTAAGCTGGAAGCTAAGCAGGGTCAGTACTTGGAGGGGAGACCACCAAGGAAGACTCTGTGGAGGAAGGCAATGGCAAACAACCTCTCCCTCTCACTTGCCTTGAAAGCCCCTTGCTGGGATCACCGTAAGCTGGAAGCTAGGGAGAGTCGGTACTTGGAAGGGAGACCACCAAGGAAGGCTCTGCAGAGGAAGGCGACGGCAAACCACCTCTGCTTCTCACTTGCCTTGAAAACCCGTTGTTGGGGTCACCATAAGTTGACAGCTAAGCAGGATCAATACTTGGAGGGGAGACCACCAAGGAAGGCTCTGCAGAGGAAGGCCACGGCAAACCACCTCTGCTTCTCGCTTGCCTTGAAAGCCCCTTCTTGGAATCTCCAGAAGCCAGTGGTGGTAACTTGATGGCACTTACATACATCGTGTAAAGTAACTGTAGTCTTTGGGTCAGCCATTTTCTCTCAGCGTAACCTACTTTACAGGGTTGTTGTGAGGTTACAGTGGAGGAGAGTGATGTAAACCCCTCTGGGTCCCCACTGAGAAGGAAGGTGGGTTGTAAGAACATAAGAACATAAGAGACACCAATATTGGATCAGGCCAAAGGCCAATCCAGTCCAACACTCTGTATCACACAGTGGCCAGAAATACCAGTGCCATCAGGAGGTCCACCAGTGTAAATAAAGTGAGAGGCAAGATTCGAACTTGTTCAGAGCTCACCGTACCCTATGCTAGCTATAGGTGTGACTCTAGATGTGGTAGAGTAATGGACAACGGTGGCCCAGCTACCAGTGGTGTAGGTTGTGCCCGTAGTTTGCTGACATGAGCATACCGGCTCCGTGCCAATATCCTCTCTCGCAGCTGCCAAACTGCTCTGCGCCAAACAAATACCGAATCCCACAGAAATTCAGACGTCCGGCATGCAAATGAAATATCCCTACGCCAGAGCCGTCACTATTATGAGGTTTAGCCGCTTCATTGAGCCTTGCGATATTCTGTCTGCATACATTTGCACAGGAATAAGCGGTACTTCTGAAAGGACAAAAAACCCACCCGCTTTGTTTTTCGGCGAGGCGTACCGGCGTCACGTCCGGCACCGTCCTGGAATTAGCACGGTAACGTCGACTCCATTCATCAGTCCCGTTAACGGATTAAAAGCTTTTTGAGGGACGAAAAAGCTTACACAGCAGATTTTGCAGAAACGCTGGGCTCGCCGGCGGTATATTAAGCCATTAATCTGCATTACATTTTTGAGCATCATGCCGGATGTTTTCCTAGGCCGGGCTGTGGACAGCTCCCAGGCGTGGTTTCAGTCACTGCTTTCCAGTTTGGTGTCATGGTTAAGTACGCGGACTCTAATCTGGGAGAACCGGGTTTGATTGCCCACTCCTCCACTCGCAGCTGCTGCAGGATTTTGGGCAAGCCATAGTTCTGCCAGAGCTGACCTTGAAAAGAGGAGTTTCTGTCAGAGCTCTCTCACCCCACCTCCCTCACAGGGTGTTTGTTGTGGGGAGGGGAAGGGAAAGGGGTTTGTAAGCCGCTCTGAGACTCCTTCTTCTTCTTCTTCTTCTTCTTCTTCTTCTTCTTCTTCTTCTTCTTCTTCTTCTTCTTCTTCTTCTTCTTCTTCTTCTTCTTCTTCTTCTACCTCACAGGGTGTCTGTTGTGGGGAGGGGAAGGGAAGGGAGTTTGTAAGCTGCTCTGAGACTCCGAGTGAAGGGCGGTGTATAAATCCAATCTCCTCCTCCTCCTCCTCCTCCTCCTCTACTACTACTACTACTACTACTAGTACATTGTACTACTACTAGTAGTAGTACAATGTAGGATATTTCTCATTCTGGAGGATTCCTAGGTTTTCTTGTGCATTCCCTCTCGGGACCTACTTTATGCTTCCGTATGACGCTCTGCTAATCGTCCCTGACCTTACCCTGACCTCCGCGGATCACCTAACCTGTGCCTTTGTCTTCTCCCCAGCTCTTGTGAATTCTTTCCCAACCCCCTTGCCTTGCATTTCCATAATCGGATCTGATCCCACAATCACAGTGGTGTCGCTGCTCAACCTCCCCAACCCCGAGTGCTGGAAACCCGGAGTTTACAGCGTCATCCCTAATAATCTTCTGAAAGAACGAAGTCTGAGTCCGGTGGGCTGTTCCCTCTAAGCTGTGGAGTCCTGTGAGCAAAAATTCTACTTTGTGAGCTACTGGCATTAAAGCTGTGAGCGAGCGATTTGGCTGCTGCATAAATATGAGTTTGCTCTGGAGCCCTCCTTCCCGAGCTAAGTCAAAAAGTGCGTGAGAGCCAGAGGCTAAAAAACTGTGAGCTGGCTCACACTGACTCAGCTTAGAGGGAACACTGCGCAGTGGCCCCTTTAAGACCAACAAAGTTTAATTCTGGGTATAAGCTTTCATGTGCATGCAGACTTCTTCGGATACCCGAAGAACAACGTTTGAGCCCAGTGGCACCTTTAAGACCATCAACGTTTAAAATAAAGTTTCATTCTGGGTAGAAGCTTCCGGGTGCATGCACACTTCTTCCCGGCTGCTACCTAACATGTGGTGGGGTGTAGTGGTTAGAGTGTCATACGAAGATCCGGGTTCAAATTGCCACTCTGCCGTGGAAGCTTGCTGGGCGGCCTAGGGTCAGTCCCCCGTTCACAGCCTCACCTACCTCGCAGGGTGTTTGTTGTGAGGATACAACCGAGGAGAAGAGAGAGAGAGAGAGAGACCACTTTGGGTCCCCCTGGGGAGAAAGGCGGGGGAAGGGTTGCCAGCTCCAGGGTGAGAAATACCTGGGGATTTGGGGTGGGGTGGGGGTTTTTGGTGAGGGGAGGGACTTCGTTGAGGTACAGTGCCACAGGGTCCACCTTCCAAAGCGGCCGTTTTCTCCAGTCTGAGAGCCAGTTTGGTGTAGAGCTGAAGTGCGTGGACTCTAATCTGGGAGAGCTGGGTTTGATTCCCCACTCCTCCACTTGCACCTGCTGGGTGACCTTGGGTCAGTCACAAGTTTTCCCAGAGCTCTCAAGGGCAGTCCTCGAAAGAGTTCTCTCAGCCCCACCTACCTCACAGGGTGTCTGTTGTGGGGAGGGGAAGGGAAAGGCGTTTGTAAGCCGCTCTGAGACTCCTTCGGGTAGTGAAGGGCGGGGTATAAAGCTAA
>NW_015166559.1:65795-66579 GCF_001447785.1 Gekko japonicus | reverse complement strand
TTCTTCTCCTCCTCCTCCTCCTCTTCTCCTCCTCCTCTTCATTCTCCTCCCCCTCCTCCTCTCCTTCTCCTCCTCCTCTTCTTCTTCTCCTCCTCCTCGTTCTCCTCCTCGTTCTCCTCCTCCTCCTTCCAGGTGAACCGATCTCTGTTGCCTGGAGATTGGTTATAAACCCAAGAGATCTCCAGCCACCGCCTGGAGTTTACAAAAGTAGAGAGATCACGGGACAGGTTGTCAAACTAAGTATACACACTTAAGTATAACAAAAATTGCAATTCAGGCAACTCAACTGATGTAATGCAACAGATGTCTCAATGTCTATGCATCAGAAATTCAACAATCTTTTCGTGTCCCTTACAAACGGCTGAGACAATCGCATTCATTCATTCCGCAAGTGAACACCACGTATTTCAGCCATCAAGTGTCCATGCTGTGATTTGACTTTGTTGAAAACTGAAAGCTACGGGGGGCTGGCAAGTTAACCCTGGCAGGGGAGGAGCAACGCTCCCTCTAAGCTGCGGAGTCTCGTGAGCGAAAATTCTACCGTATTTTTTGGACCATAAGACTCACTTTTTCTTCCAAAAAAAGTGGGAGGAAAAGTGAGTGCGTCTTATGGACCGAAGGTTCAGAATATTTTTTCCCCTGTTTTCCTCCTTTAAAAACTAGGTGCGTCTTAAGGTCAGGTGCGTCTTATGGTTCGAAAAATACGGTACTTTGCGAGCAACTGGCATGAAAGTTGTGAGCGAGCAATTTGGCTGCTGCATCAATCAGTTTGCTCTGGAGCCCT
>NW_015166559.1:52017-65691 GCF_001447785.1 Gekko japonicus | reverse complement strand
AAGAGTTTGACCCGCAGAAGGAGCCCGGGGTGGCTCAGCAGAATGGATCGGGGACCCTGGTGATCACGACGTACAACGGATACGCGGCGACCAAGTACCAGGGCATCTATCGGTGTTACGCCAGCAACCCCCTGGGCACCGCCATGAGCACAGAGAGCCGCGTCGTGGCTGAGAGTGAGTGGTCCCTACCCTGCTTTTGTGCTGGGGGTCTCCGATGAGGGTCGTCAAGTCCGGGTTGGGAAATTCCTGGAAATTTGGGGGCGGAGCCTGGGGAGGGCGGGGCTTGGGGAGGGAGGGGATCTCAGCAGGGCTATAATGCCACAGAACCCACCCCTGAAGCAGCCATGAACACATGACGCTGCCTTCTCCTGAACCAGACCTCTGGTCCATCAAAGTATGGTCTACTCAGACCACCGGTGGCTGTCCAGGGTCTCGGGCAGAGGTCTTTCATATCACCTACTGCCTGGTCCTTCTAACTGGAGGACTGAACCTGGGGCCTTCTTCAGGCCAAGCAGAGGCTCTGCCACTGAGCCAGGGTCTCAGGTCAAGGTCTTTCTCATCACCCACTGCCTGGTTGTTTTAACTGGGGATGCTGGGGATTGAACCTGGGACCTTCTGCACACCAAGCAGAGGCTCTGCCACTGAGCCAGGGTCTCAGGTCTTTCTCATCACCTCCTGCCTGGTCCTTTTAGCTGGAGATGCCGGGGACTGAACCTGGGACCTTCTGCATGCCAAGCAGAGGCTCTGCCACTGAGCCAGGGTCTCTGGTCAAGGTCTTTCTCACCACCTCCTTCCTGTTCCTTTTAACTGGAGATGCCGGGGATTGAACGTAGGACCTTCTGCATGCCAAGCAGAGGCTCTGCCACTGAGCCAGGGTCTTAGGTCTTTCTCATCACCTCCTGCCTGGTCCTTTTAGCTGGAGATGCCGGGGATTGAACCTGGGACCTTCTGCACGCCAAGCAGATGCTCTACCACTGAGCCGATCACTGTAGTCTGGAGCTCAATTGTAATTCCCGGGGACTTCCTGCCCATTCCGTTCTATAAGCCACACAGAGAGCCCCTGAGTCCAAGCTGGGGTTGCCAACTCGAGGTGGGGAAATCCCTGGAGGTTTGGGGGTGGAATCCGGGGAGGGCAAAGGGTCAGGTAGAATGCCCTAGCGCCCACCCGCCACCGCTGCCCTTTCCTCCAGGGGAACTGATCGCTGTCGCCTGGAGATTGGTGGTAATTCCGGGAGATCTCCAGGCCCCGCCTGGAGACGAGCGTCCCTGTCTTCAGTCCTCCGTTTTGCTCATCTCCATCTCTCCCTCTCCCTCGCACAGACACAAGAACACTTTATCTCGCCAAGGCTGCGCTGATGCTGCTAATTCTTGGCCTGGCGGTGACTGCCGCAGAGCCATGAGCAAGTGTCTCCCCCCCCCTGGTTTTTCCAGCAATAAATCTCTCCCCTCCTCCCCTTAGCAATAAATGTCTTCCCCCCCCCAATCTCTTTTTCTCTTTTACCTGCCCGGGCTCCCCGGAGTGCAGCCGGGCGCCCCTGTTTCCACGGCAACGGTTGCCATGGTTTCGTGGCGTTGGGGGTGATGTAATTGCCAGCCGCCTCCATCCGCACCTTGTAGGGCCCCTCCCCCCGCTTTCTCCCCGGCCTCGCCCTCCTCTCTGCGAGGATGAAATATTTTTTAAAAAGAAAAGGAGGATGGGAGACGTTTGGGGAGGGGGGCGTCCGGGTGTATGGGGCAACGCTCCCTCTAAGCTGTGGAGCCTTGTGAGCAGAAATTCTACTTGGTGGGCTACTGGCCTTCGCGTTGTGAGCGAGCAATCTGGCTGCTGCATGAATCCCGTTTGCTCGGGAGCCCTCCTTCCAGAGCGGAGACAAAAATCTGTGAGCTGGAGGCTAACAAACTATGAGCTGGCTCACACTCACTCAGCTTAGAGGGAACACTGGTGCGGGGAGAGGCAACTTGGCATGGATCCGGGCTGCAAGCTGCAAAGAGGGTTGATACTGGCGAGGAATTTTAGGGTTGGGCTGGGGAAGCATTCTGCCGTCTGTTGGCGGCATCTCTGTTTCTCTTCCCGAATTGGTGCCTTCTGATACCCCCCCCCCTCCAATCTGGCTCTGAGAATCCCCAAAGAAATGCATTTTGGGCTGTACGGCATCCGTCTCCTTTCTAATTACGGCTGCAGCATCGTTAGGAACGTGAACCCGGCCGGCCAGAGAGCAGCCGCTTCTTCGGGTGGCTTTGTGCGAGCAGATGTCTCCACGGGGATGCCGTTGCCAATCTCCAGGCGGGAGCTGGGGATGGACGGAGATTGTTTCCCCGGGAGGAAACGGCGGCTTCGGAGGGCAGACTGTGTGGCGTGATACCCTTCTGGGATCTCCTGCTCTCCTCAAGCCCTGCCCCCAAATCTCCAGGAATTTCCCAAGGCGGAGTTGGCAAGCCTACGATGGGGGGGGGAACGCACTCCGCTTTCTCTGGCTCCTGGTTTGCCTCATCCCATTCCACTTCACTGGAACTCACAGGGTGTTCTTCTGGGAGAACTCTCGAGCGTGAGGGCGTTTTCACTCTTCGGGAGGCAGCGGAAGACCGTTTTATTTAGGACTGCTTTTGACTAATTAAATTACATTGGATTGGCAGTCCTAAATGGAGATTTTAGATTTTGGTCTTCCGTGTATTTTTTTTTTTTAAACACAATGGGTTTTTTTACATGCTAAGGTCATCTTGAGTTTCGCAAGGCAGAAAGGGGGCAAACGGATTTTTAAAATGAGAAAAGAACAGTGTTTTCCTGCTTTAAGCAAACGTGGCCCGGAGATATGGGGGAAAGACGTCTGTTAGCAATAAACACACCTTTTAAAGTGTAACGGATGCGTCAGCCCTTTCTTTTCCCCTGGTGCATCTTAGAAGATTTCTCTCTTTCTCTTTCTCATTCTCGTTCTCTCTGTTCTCTCTCCCTTCCTCTTGCTTTCTCTTTCTTTCTTCTCTCTGTTGCTTTCTCTCTCTCTGTGCCTTGCTTCCCTTTGTTTCTGGATCTGTTGGTGAGGAACTCGAACTCAGATCCCTCCCGTGCCATGCAGCGCGTGCCAGACCACACACACCATGGCGTGCTGCCCGTGATCCTGCCACAATGAAGGTTTCCACTCACTCGATAATAATCAAAGGCCCCTTAGATGTACATCTCTCCCGAAGGCCAAGGAGGAACTGGAGACGATCTAAGGGGGGGGAAACCCTTTGCCCTTTCATGGCCGTAACCCTTCCCTTGCCAATTTCTCAATATGCACCTCCCCCCCTAACCTTTGTTTTCTCTCCCTTCAGGTCCTCCCCAGTGGCCTAAGGAGAGCGTTGCCCCCGTGGAAGTGGAGGAAGGGGACCCGGCGGTTTTACCCTGCAATTCGCCCACCAGTGCCTTCTCCCCCAGGATCTACTGGCTAAATAGCAGTGAGTGTTCCAGATTGCTGTTCCAGAGGCCTATGTTGTTGTCGTTCAGTCGCACAGTCGAGTCCGACTCTTCGCGACCCCATGGACCAGATCACGCCAGGCCCTCCTGTCTTCCACTATCCTCCGGAGTTTGCTCAATTTCATGTTTGTTGCCTCGATAACACCGTCTAACCATCTCATCCTCTGCCACCCCCTTCTTCTTTGACCTTCAGTCTTTCCCAGCATCAGGGTCTTCTCCAGTGAGTGCTCCCTTCTCATTGGGTGGCCAGAGTATTTGAGTTTCAGTTTCATTATCTGGCCTTCCAGGGAACAGTCAGGGTCGATTTCTTTTAGGACTGACTAACTTGATCTCCTTGCAGTCCAAGGGACTCTCAAGAGTCTTCTCCAGCACCAGAGACCTATAGATCAGATCAAAATAGGACGGTCGATTGCTTTCATGGGATGCGATCAGGCACTAAGCCTGCTGGTTTGGTTAGGGCACGGGTCCCCAACGGGATGCCCGTGAGAACCACGGATCCCTCCGATGCCCTTCCTGACACCTGCTGAGTGCTTCTGAGAAAGTGAGGCTGCGATCACACTCACCTTTAGTTCCGACATAGGTGCGAATGCCTGACGGTTGACATTAAATCAGACAGCAACATCTGGGAACAGGGGTCATTTCGTAGAAGAAGAGGTGCAGGAGCTCATTAGCATAACTCATTAGCATAACTTTTTAATATATGCCACACCCCCTGGCATCACTGGAAGTCTGTCAGAAGGCAACACCCACTGCTCAAGCTCCACTGGACTGTTTTGGATGGCTAGCTATTGGGGGGGGGGTGAGGAACCGTGCAGATCTGTCCTCACAGAGAAGGGAGAGCTTGTACCTGGATAAAACCCGGTCTTAAAGGTGCCATTGGACTGTTGTGGGCCGGTGGGAGCTCTGCGACTTACCTGGCTGCTTCTTGCTCTGACTGAGGGCTGCTGGGAGCAGGGGGCGGGGCTTGTTGCATGTGCCCGCCCCCTGGGCTCTTTACTGCCGGAGCTCCGCTCCTGTGCGCTCCTGCAGGAAATGACCCCTGTCTGGGAAGCATCCCACAGTTGTCAGCAACCCGTGCTGCTCCGCCACGGAGGCGGAGTTAAAAGACAACGGGGAAAGACCGGTAGTAAACGGGTTCCGATGGGCCACGAATGGACTTTCCCCTGTCTGATCGCTCAAGCACGCTTCCAAGCCGTCGGGATGATCTGATCAGACCATCCCGGCTTGGTGCCGTTTCCCCCCCCCCACTTCTTTGCAGTATGCGCATCATCGCAGTCTCCATAGGGGGCCCTCCATGTGGAGGTGCGATTCCTCGTTTATGCACGTCAGAAGCAAATGGCCAAAAGGACCCCGACTCGCCCGTGGTTGTGTCTGATCGCACAGTGACGGGCTGTGCCTGCAGCTACAAAAGGCTGTGTGATCTCGCAACTGCGGGTCAAATTCCTCCAGAGGGAATAGCCTTGCTTCCCCTCCGCTTCAACTGGCACGTGTGACCGCAGCCTGAGAGGGGTCAGGTGGGGCGGTTGGCTTGCTTGGCTGTGCAGAATTCTTTTTTTAAAATGTTGCTTTGGTGGCGGCTGCCACCGCAGCACAACGTGGCGGCCGTTATTCTGGCTGGCTCTGCCTCCTGCAGCCGCTGTTTCGTGGCCTCACCCACCGCACCGTGTCAGAATTCCGAGTTGGGGAACCCCGGATTAGGGCTTTGGTTTTTGTCCCTGCGCTGTTGGGCTGGGCTCCTCCCGCAGGTTGGGGGAGGGAAGGACGGGATCTTTTTGTACCCTCTTGTGGGGATGTGACCCCTGTGCTGCTCTGCATTCCCCCCCCCAGAGATTATCCACATCAAGCAGAACGAACGCGTCACCTTGGGCCACGACGGGAACCTGTACTTTGCCAACGTGCAGCTCTCCGACAGTCACCCGGACTACATCTGCAATTCCCACTTTGTCGGTCCCCGCATCATCATCCAAAAGGAGCCCATCGAACTGAAAGTCAAGCCCAGTAAGTCTTTGGGGGAGACCGTAGCCCTTGAGGTTAGTGTGGTGGGAACCCCGCTTGGTTTCCTGAATGTCCCTTCTTTGGTGTAGTGGTTAAGAGCGGCGGACTCTAATCTGGAGAACCGGATTTGATTCCCCACTCTTCCACGTGCAGCCAGCTGGTTGACCTTGGGTCAGTCACAGTTCTCTCAGAGCTGTTCTCTCAAGGGCAGTTTCTCTCAGAGCTCTCTCAGCCCCACCTACCTCACAGGGTGTCTGTTGTGGGGAGGGGGAAGGGGAAAGGGATTGTAAGGTGCTCTGAGACTCCGAGTGAAGGGCGGGGTATAAATCCAATCTCTTCTTCTTCTTTTACCTCACAGGGTGTCTGTGGTGGGGAGGGGAAGGGGAAGGAGTTTGTAAGCCGCTCTGAGACTCCTTTGGGTAGTGAAGGGCGGGTATAAATCCAATCTCTTCTTCTTCTTCTTTTACCTCCCAGGGTGTCTGTTGTGGGGAGGGGAAGGGAAAGGGATTGTAAGCTGCTCTGAGACTCCGAGTGAAGGGCGGGGTATAAATCCAATCTCTTCTTCTTCTTTTACCTCACAGGGTGTCTGTGGTGGGGAGGGGAAGGGGAAGGAGTTTGTAAGCCGCTCTGAGACTCCTTTGGGTAGTGAAGGGCGGGTATAAATCCAATCTCTTCTTCTTCTTCTTTTACCTCCCAGGGTGTCTGTTGTGGGGAGGGGGAGGGAAAGGGATTGTAAGCTGCTCTGAGACTCCGAGTGAAGGGCAGGGTAGACATCCGATCTCTTCTCCTTTCTTTTCTACAGCCAACTCTTTCCTGATGAGGAAGCCGCGTCTCATGCTGCCAGAGAGAACGCCCAGTTCGCACATGGCGCTGCAAGGGAAGACCTTGCTGCTGGAGTGTATCCCAGAGGGGCTGTAAGTTCCCGGAGTTTAAAAGTGGTCTAGGAGACCAAAGGGTAGTTCTGCAAAGGATTGTGGGAAAAGACGGAAATGGCCTCTCTTTCTGGAGATCGTTTCAGGGAGTAGCCGGGTTGGTCTGCAACAGGAAAATCTACCTTTGATTGCACCTTAAAGGTAAAGGTTCCCTTGCTCGAAAGCCAGCCGAGTCCGACTCTAGGGTCGCGGTGCTCATCTCCGTTTCAAAGCCGAAGAGCCAGCGCTGTCCAAGGACGTTTCCGTGGTCACGTGGCCGGCATGACTAAACACCAAGGCGCACGGAACGCTGTTCCCTTCCCACCGAAGCGGTACCTATTTATCTACTTGCAATGTCTTGCTTTCGAACTGCTAGGTTGGCAGGAGCTGGAACTAGTGACGGGCGCTCACTCCATCATCCGGCACTCAGGTCTCGAACTGCTGAACTACTGACCTTCCACAGCCTGCAGTTCAGCGTCTTAACCACTTGAGCCACCGCAGCTCCTGATTGCACCTTAGAGACTGACAAAAATGCAAATGCGATTTTGGGCTGTATCAACAGAAGTATAGTTGTCCAGATCACGCAAAGTGATGGTATCGCTTTACTCAACTCAGGTTAGACCTCGCCTAGAGTATCGTGTTCAGTTTTGGGCACCACAATTGAAGAAGGATGGAGACAAGGTGGAAGGTGTCCAGAGGAGGGCAACAAAGATGGTGAGGGGGTCTGGAGACCGTCTTGTGAAGAAGGCTGATGGAGTTGGGTCTGTTTAGCCTGGAGAGGAGACGATTGAGTGGTGATATGATTACTTGCCCTTCCAACTCTATGATTCTATGACAAGAGTTTCATGGTATGAGCTCCCTTCATCAAAGCTAGATTCACGTCCAGGAGCACCTCAGAGACCGAAAACATTGGAATAGAGATCCATGAGTCTTTTTATCCCACACAGAAGGTGGAAGGGGTGTTGTCAAGAATGCTTGTGAAGGACGCAGAGGCACAAAGCGTATCGGAATCAAACACAAACTGCTTTCCTACAGTCCGCTTGGCAGAAGGCCCCTTTCTTTTCTAAATCTGCCGCCCTTCCAAGGTTTTGTGACTAATCTGTGGGCAGGAGCTGGTGCGTGTGTTGACATCAGTGGGTGGCTCTATTTGTGTGTCTGTGAGTGAGAGAGAGGGTGCTAACATGAGTGGCCGAGCATCTGCTTGGCATGCAGAAAGTCGCAGGTTCAATCCCGGGCACTGCTCCCTCTAAGCTGTGGAGTCTTGTGAGCAAAAATTCTACTTTGTGAGCTACTGGCATGAAAGTTGTGAGCAAGTGATTTGGCTGCTGCATAAATCAGGTTGCTCTGGAGCCCTCCTCCCTGAGCGTGAGCCGGAGGCTAAAAAACTGGGAGCTAGCTCACACCGACTCAGCTTAGAGGGAACACTGATTCCTGGGCATCTCCAGTTTAAAAGGATTGGGGAGGAGGTGATGTGAACCCGAGACTTTAGAGAGCGGCTGCCAGCCTGTGCAGGCAATACTGACCTGGATGGGCTGATGGTTTCTTTCCATCTAAGTCAGCTTCACGTCTGTATGACTGTAACCAATGAGTTTCACCAGCAGCCCCACCAAGGGGGCAAACAGACACTCCCCAGGGCCATTTGAGGTCAGGAAAATGGCACAAGAGGGAAGGCTAAAGCCCCCCACCCTGGTGTCGCAGTCCTAATCCAAATTGCCTGAGAAGTGAGTACTCGCGTGCCAGATCTTTGATGGACTCAAAGTCACGTCAAGGGAACTTAGACTCTACACGTTATACGGGGGTCATTTCATAGAAAAAGAGGTGCAGGGGCTCATTAGCATAACTCATTGGCATAAATCATTAGCATAACTTATTTGCATATGCCACACCCCCTGACATCACCGGAAGTCTGTCAGAAGGCAACACCCACCGCTCAGGCTCCACTGGACTGTTTTGGATGGCTAGCCATTGGGGGGAGGAACGTGCAGATCTGTCCTCGCAGAGGAGGGAGAGCTTGTACCTGAATAAAACTTGGTCTTAAAGGTGACATGGACTGTTTGGGACCGGGGCTGGGGGGAGCTCTGCAACTTACCTGGCTGCTTCTTGCTCTGACTGAGAGGTGCTGGGAGCAGGGGGTGGGGCTTGTTGCATGTGCCCGCCCCCTGGGCTCTTTACTGCCGGAGCTCTGCTACTGTGCGCTCCTACAGGAAATGACCCCTGACATTACAAATTGTAACACGTAGTTTGACCCTATTAAGAAAAGAAAAAAAAAGATAAATCTAGCTCTCTCTCTCTCTCTCTCTCTCTCTCTCTCTCTCTCTCTCTCTCTCTCTCTCGGTTTACGATTGTGTACACGATCTCGCTGTCGCAATTGTTTTTTAATTTTTTGTGTATATTTTCATTGTGATTTTTTGGGAGGCACGGAATGCTTTTGTGAATTTGCAATCTGCTGTGAAGAAGTGTGGAGGAAATAAATAAGGTTTTGAAAGGAAGGATTCTTGATTTTCCCTTCACTCCTTATGCAAGGTTGGCAGGGAAATGGAAATCCTCAGAAAGGATCTCCCCCACCCCACCCCCCCGGGAACCAGAAACTTCCCGACTTAGCTTGGGCAGCTAGATTTGGAAATAGTGAAAGCGCTCTTAGAGAAGACCTACACATGAAGACCTACACATGTGGGAGCGCTTTAAGAACATGAGAAGCCATGTTGGATCGGGCCAATGGCCCATCCAGTCTAACACCCGGTGTCACACAGTGGCCAAAACCCAGGTGCTATCAGGAGGTCCACCAGCAGGGCCTTAACTTTCCAGGGCATTCAGTTGCTGACCTAAGAGTAAAGGTAAAGGTTTCCCTTGCTCGAAAGCCAGTCGAACCAGTCGAATCCGACTCTAGGGTTGCGGTTCTCATCTCCGTTTCCAAGCCGAAGAGCCAGCGCTGTCCGAAGACGTTTACGTGGTCATGTGGCCGGCATGACTAAACACCAAGGCGCACAGAACACTGTTACCCTCCCACCGAAGTGGTACCTACTTATCTACTTGCAATTTCTTGCTTTCGAACTGCTAGGTTGGCAGGAGCTGGAACTAGAGACGGGAGCTCACTCCGTCATGGGGCACAGACCTAAGAGTAGCAGTTCTCTTATAAAGGAATTTCAAAGGGACGTTAGAAAGAGAGACTGCTGAATTGCAACTGAAAATGAAGCTCAAGACAATGCATCCTCCTGCACTGAATCAAAACTTAGGTTTCCTGTCTCATTACCAGTGCTGATTTCTCCACGCCTACTACCTCACTGCATATTACACCTAACCAATCATGCCTGCTATTGTCATTCGCCTGCTATTGTCATTCAACATCTGAAATCACTCCACTCTCCAAGTTATAAGGACCGACAGACTCACATTCTAGCTATATATGAAGAAGTGAGCAGTGCCTCATGAAAGTTCATACCCTGCCACATATTTTGTTAGTCTTTGAAGGTGCCAGTGGACTCTTGCTCTTTTCTCCTGCTACAGACAAACATGGCTTCCCATCTTGATCTATCTTACATGAAGTTCTGTGACTGGTTTTCCCCCGATCATTTTTTTTAAAAGACTAAAGCCACAGGAACAATGATTGAAAGGTGGGGGTAGACCGCTTTCGGGGAGAGAAGAGTTATTTAACTTCCCATTTATAACTATTTTCCCACCGAAAACCACCATGCCAACTTCTTATTCTCATCGGTAGAAAGGGACGAATACTCATATTTCCCCTCAGCAGGGATAAAAGTGATTTGGGCCGTGGTTGGCGGCACTTTTGGCGGGAAAACAGCGTGAGGGGAAAAGTAAAATTGCCTCAGTCCTCCGTCCATGTTCCCTACCCAGCCCCCGCAGCTGCGTTCGAGCAAATCATTACCATTTTTTAAAAAGTCCTCAGGGAAAATAATTATGGAAGCATCCATCGCCCCTAGTTCTGCTTGTAGGAGGCAGGTTTTGAATCCAAAATGGGGCTTGTGCAAATAGGGAAATGCCCCCCCCCCCCCGGTTTCTCTGGCCAGGGAGGCTACCTAGGTTTGCTGCAGACTGTGAGGGGGGGAAAAACCCCGCTAATGCCAGGAAACAAAGACACGCTTTGGGTGCGGGCTTAGCAATGGCTTCATTAAAAGCTTGTTATTAGGGTGATTTCAAAGGCAACACAAAGAGGCGCTTGGAGAAAAGGGGGGGGAAATGACAGTTTTGTCTGAGGTCACTGTGTATGTGGAGTCTTCTTGCCAAATGCACACAGTCAGGAGGAGAGCCAATTTATTAATTCAGTTTATTATTTAATTTTCTCTCTTTATCTTGTTCTCTCTCCTTCCTTCCGTTCTTCCTTCCGTTCTTCCTTCCTTCCTTCCTTCCTTCCTTCCTTCCTTCCTTCCTTCCTTCCTTCCTTCCTTCCTTCCTTTCTTTCTTTCTTTCTTTCTTTCTCTTCATTTGGATCCTCAGTGGAGACCCAACACACCATGGTATAGTCCTTGGTATAATGACCAGGACAGGGGTCCTTGACCTTTTTAAGCCCACAGGAACATTTGGGATTCTGACACGGCATGGTGAGCGCAGCAACAAAATGGCTGCCACAAAAGGCGGAGCCAGCCACGAAATAATTGCCACAGCTTAACTTTCAGTCACACAGGGCAGATCCTTGTGCTGTGGTGGTAGCTGCTGTCAAAGCGACATTTTTTTAAAAAAATCTGTGCACCCAATCAGATCTCCAATAGTCAGTCAAAAACTTTGCCGGGCAAGAGCCCTACCTGCCTAAAAACACTCGTCGGGCACCGGAAAAAGTGTTGACAGGTTCCATGGTCAACGCTCCCTCTAAGCTGTGGAGTCTTGTGAGCAAAAATTCTACTTTTTTTGTGAGCTGCTGGCATTAAAGTTGTGAGCGAGGAATTTGGCAGCTGCATAAATTAGTTTGCCCTGGAACAGGGTTGGCCAAACTTACTTAACGTAAGAGCCACGTAGAATAGACACCAAATATTCAAGAGCTGCAAGACATGAGCAAATATTACACGTTTTTACCTGGAAATACTGCTTTTTATTGACATTAAACGAGACTGCCAGAAATAATAACAAAAGCGGTAAAAGCAGATATTGATAATGATATTTATTTGCCCAATGATATTTGTTTGCTGATGATATTTAGCTTCCACGGCCACCCTGCCGGGAGCCGCACAATATGTGTTAAAGAGCCGCATGCGACTCCCGAACCACAGTCTGGCCACCCCTGCCCTGGAGCCACCCTTCCTGAGCTAAGACAAAAGTCTGTGAGCCGGAGGCTAAAAAACTGGGATAGGGTTCCCAACCTCCAGTTGATCTGCAGATGACCAAGACCAGTTCCCCTGGAGAAAATGGCTGCTTTGGAAGTTGGACTGTATGGCACTGTAGCCCACCGAGGTCCCTCCCCAAATTCCTTCCTTCCCTGGCTCTACCTGCATTTCCCACCCTGGAGTTGACAACTTTAGCTGGAACTAGAACCGGGGCTTGGCAAAAAGTTATTTGGGTGGATGACAGTAGGGGCAACCCCCATGTTCTCCTTCAATGTCCCTTTTATCTGGTGCCCCACCAGGATCTCCTGTATCCTATATTAGCTCAATTCTCAGAAATTCCTGATGATTTTAAGGTTCTGTTTTTGCTTGATAAGATACGGAAGTAACTGAAATAGTAGCAAGGTTTCTTCTTAGTGCTACGGCGATACATTCTGATAAGTGACCACTAGGTTTTCCTGCTGTTTTTCTGTGCCGTAGCTCCAATTTTACCCTATATGGATTTGTATTTTCCGATTTATATTTAAGCCGATCTCCTATTGTGTGTATAAACGTATGCCAATAAAGGCTTGTCAAAGTAAAGTAGGGCAACCTGTCACAACTCACCGAGAGGGCGAATTAGTTTTGTGGCGAATTAGTTTACCTCAGCCTTGTTATGTAGAGTAAGAAGAGACTGGATTTATATCCCACCCTTCACTCCCCGAAGGAGTCTCAGAGCGGCTTACAATCTCCTTTCCCTTCCCCTCCCCACAACAGACACCCTGTGAGGTAGGTCGGGCTGAGAGAGCTCTGAGAGAACGGCTCCTGAGAGAGCAGCTCTTGTGACTGGCCCAAGGTCACACCAGCAGCTGCACGTGGAGGAGTGGGGAATCAAACCCAGTTCTCTCAGATTAGAGTCCGTGCTCCTAACCACTACACCAAACTGGCTACTGTAGTAGCTCTTACTGTGTGAAATCCTAGTCGTCATATAGTAAAATTTCCCCAACTGCAAAAATGACCGAGCATAGAGTTGGCCATTCTGCCGTGGGAAATTCCTGGAGCAGTGCCGGGAGAAGGTACAGTTGAAGGAAGAGAGGGACCTCAGTGGGGAGGAGACACCATAGAGTCCACTGTCCAGAACAGCCATTTCCTTCAGGAAATGAAGGAATACCAGGAGATCTCCAGGGCCCACTTGGAGGCAGTGTTCCCTCTAAGCTGAGTTAGTGTGAGCTAGCTCACAGTTTTTTAGCCTCCGGCTCACACGTTTTTGCCTTCGCTCAGGAAGGAGGGCTCCAGAGCAAACTCATTTATGCCGTACCCAGGGATCATTTCCTGCGGGAGCGCACAGGAGTGGAGCTCCAGCAGTAAGGAGCCCAGGGGGCGGGCACATGCAACACGCCCCACCCCCAGCTGCCCTCAGGGGCCATGAGGAGCAAGAAGCATCCAGGTAAGTTGCAAAGGGCCCCCCGCCTTCAGGTACAAGCACTCCCTCCTCTGCGAGGACAGATCTGCGCATCCCCCCCCCCCAATAGCTACCAATCCAAAACAGTCCAGTGGAGCCTGAGTGGCGGGTGGTTGCCATCTGACACACTTCCGGTGATGTCAGGGGGTGTGGCATATGCAAATAAGTCATGCTAATGAGTTATGCTAATGAGCTCCTGGCACCTCTTTTTCTACGAAATGACCCCTGGCCGTACCCAAATTGCCCGCTCACAACTTTAACACCGGTAGCTCGCAAAGTAGAGTTTTTGCTCACAAGACTCCGCAGCTTACAGGGAGCCTTGCTTGGAGGTCGGCAAACCTACTAGGAGAGAGGACACAGCGGAGAGGATATGGAGCGCAGCTCTGAGCCGTCCGCCTCGTTGCCCTCAGACCAGAGTGAGAAGTCAGTGTTCCTAAGAATCTTAAGAACATAAGAACATAAGAGAAGCCAATGTTGGATCAGGCCAAAGGCCCATCCAGTCCAACACTCTGTGTCACACAGTGGCCAGAAATACCCAGGTGCCCTCAGGAGGTCCAGCAGTGGGGCCAGGACACTAGAAGCCCTCCCACTGTTGACCCCCCCCCC
>NW_015166559.1:46670-51861 GCF_001447785.1 Gekko japonicus | reverse complement strand
TACCTGCTCTATCCCACGCATAATCTTATAAACCTCGATCATGTCACCCCTCATAGGGAAAGTATTTTAACCCTTTTATCATTCGAGTTGCCCTTTTCCGCACTTTCCCCAAAGCTATAATATCCTTTTTAAGGTGTGGTGACCAGAACTGCACACAGTATTCCAAATGAGGTCGCACCATTGATTTATATAGGGGCATGATGATACTGGCTGATCTGTTTTCAATACCCTTCCTAATAATCCCCAGCATAGCATTGGCCTTTTTTTATTGCAGTCACACGCTGTCTCGACATTTTCAGTGAGTTATCTACTACGACTCCAAGATCTCTCTCTTGATCAGTCTCTGCCAGTCTTACTCTTCCCTTCTCACCACAGCCCCACGCCGACAGTGGAATGGGTCTACAAAGACGGTCTGATGCCCTTAAATCGGGCAGTCATCGAGAACTTCAACCGGACCCTGCGCATCGAGAACGTGACGGAGGAGGACGACGGAGAATACCAGTGCATCGCTCGCAACTCGGGTGGCACCATGCAGCACACCTATCACGTCACCGTTGAAGGTACGTTCAAGGTTACAGCAAAGGGGGGGGAAGGGTACCAACAGAGCTGAGAAAATGGGGGATTCGGGGTCGACAAGGTTTTAAGATGGGCACACTTGCCTATGGCAAGAGGCTCCCTCTAAGCTGTGGAATCTTGTGAGCAAAAATCCTACTTTGTGAGCTAGGGACATTAAAGTTGTGAGCGAGCGATTTGGCTGCTGCATCAATTAGTTTGCTCCGGAGCCCATCCTGCCGAAGCGAAGACAAAAATGTGCGAGCTGGAGGCTGAAAAACTGTGAGCTAGCTCACACTAACTCAGCTTAGAGGGAACACTGGCAAGATGCTAACTGTGCCAGGTAGGGATGCCAGCCTCCAGGTGGGGCCTGGGGATCCCCCGAAATTACAGCTCATCTCCAGACCAGAGAGATCAGTTCCCCTGGAGGAAATGGCTGCTTTGGAGGGGGGACTGTGTGGCATGGTACCCCGCAGAGGCCTCTGTCCTCTTCAGGCTCCACCCCCAAATCTCCAGGAGTTTCAGCTGGGATTTGGCAGCTCTGCCCACCATTCTTTGTCAGTGTCCAGAGGACCTGGTAACCCAAGTGCTAGGCCAAATGCTGGTAACCCGATCATGATTCTTCTCACAAGTACTCCTTGCCCCAGGATAGCTTCCCAATTTGCTTGAAAGAATGGCTTTTTATAATATATTTAAATCAATTTATTTAAAACATCTTTTTCCTGCCATTCTCCAGGGCGTAAAGCGATGTAATATCAAATCAGCCACTAGAGGGAGCAATACACATGGTTATAAGTGGTTTATTTATGTACTAAAAATAAGGCCCGTTGTGGAAATAAATACAACGGGATCTAGAAAGAGGCTCTGGGAGAGTGCTCTGGCTTTGGGCAAACAGTGTCAGTCTGCTTTTAAAACATGAACCTGGGACCTGCACACCACCACAAAAATGCTCTTTTTGTAGCAGGAACTCCTTTGCATATTAGGCGACACACCCCTCATGTAGCCAATCCTCCAAGAGGTTACAGTAGCCTCTGCAAGAAGAGCTCTGTAAACTCTTGGAGGATTGGCTACATTAGGGGTGTGTCGCCTAATATGCAAAGGAGTTCCTGCTACATATTTATGTATAGGGAACAGAAATGTTTTAAGTTTTGGGTATAAATGTTTTACTTGTTTTAGTTTTATTACCGTGTACTGGTCAACAACCGTAATAATAAACTTACTTACTTACTTACTTACTTACTTACACAAGCAAGGAAAATGAGATTGCAGAAAATCCCCTAGAGAGAAATATTAGTGTGTAGTTGAGTCCTGAGAATGGAACAAGATGGGTTCAGAAACATACCCCTCACCAGTGTTCCCTCTAAGCTGAGTTAGCGTGAGCTAGCTCATAGTTTTTTAGCCTCCGGCTCACACATTTTTGTCTTAGCTCAAGAAGGATGGCTCCAGAGCAGACTAATTTATGCAGCAGCCAAATCGCTCATTCACAACTTTAATGCCAGTAGCTCACAAAGTAGAATTGTTGCTCACAAGACTCCACAGCTTAGAGGGAACATTGCCCGTCACCCCCACTGATAACTTGCGGAACAGCATGCTGCGTCACCAGTGAGACACACCTTTTCCTGCCACTGGGCAGCCAACTAATCACTGGCCGAAACTGCATCACGGATGAGGGGAGAGACGGTAAAAACAGCAAAGGGGACAGCTCTGCTTGTCTGGGCACGGACGTTTAGTTCTGTCCAAAGAAAGAGGACCAAAGTATAATGGAAAAGGTGGGACGGAGGAGAGGTGAAGAGAAGGGGGAGAGTGGAGACAAGGTGAAAGTGAAGGTCCGCAATCTGCATTTCCGTACCGAGCGCTGTTTCGAAAGCCATCCGTTCCATTGCAGCCAATTGTACTTGTTCCCTCTAACCGTTGCATGGTGGGAAAGCGGCTTCCCGGTGGAAAACAACAACAGCTTTTTAGTGGCCATGAACCCTCTCGGGACTCGAGTCCTTTCAGAATTAGGGAGCCTGCAGACAGTTGGCCAATTTCCCAGCAGGGAATCCGTAAATGAAAATGGAGAGTGCCATGCGGTTTTATAGGCCGTAAACATCTCGTTTTCAAAATGCATCGCCCGCTTCTCTTCTTGGGCAAATTACAAATAGTGGCAAAGTGATGGAATAGGTCTGGGGAGGGGCACCAAGGGGGGGGGAAGGGGACCCAGCCCCACCCTACAGTCTCTGGCGGCTCTGAACGGCTACAGGGAAACAACAACAGCTTACTGAAATGCTGCCTCTGTCCTCTTCAGGCTCCACCCCCAAGAAAACAGGGCTACAGTTTAAGGCCAGACTGGCTCGTGGGTGGAATTGGCGTACTCCGGGTTTCCAAGTAGGGTTGGGAAATACTTGAAGATTTGGGGGGCGAAGCCTGACGTGGGCGGGGTTTGTTGCGGGGAGAGATTTCAGTGGGGTACAGTCCCAGAGTCCACCTTCCAAAGCTGTTGTTTTCTCCAGGGGAGCTGACCTCCGTAACCTGGAGATTCTGGGAGATTCCCCCGCCACCCCCTGGAGACTGGCAGCTCTGTTGCCAACTCCGGATTGAGAGATTCCTGGAGCTTTGGGGAGCTGGAGGGACCTCAGCAGGGGGTAATGCTATAGAGTTCAGCTTCAAAAGCAGCCATTTCCTCCAGGGGAACTGATCTGTGCCTGGTAGATCTCCAGCCCCCCACTACTTGGGAAGACTGAACCTTCCCTTCCAAGTCTGAACCTTCCCTTCCATTTCTGCCTTTAAAAAAAATATTTTTTTGGGATCAGGTAGCGATGTTCGCATAAGCGCATAATCACCCCTGGGGTTGTGAAATCCCTGCGGGCCAAATAAGTCATTCTGGATCCAGAGTCCCCAAGAGAGTTGTTTTCGAGCGACAAATCCCCCCCCACCCAGAACCCCTCTCTCCTGTTCCTGTGTCAAAGTCTGAGCATCCCATGATTGACACCAGGGTAAATGCACTGAAGTCAATGGGACGACTCTCATGTAAATCTGCAATTTACTCCCCCATGTATTCCACGGAAGAGAGGCGACCCCCCCAAAAAATAAAATGCCGACAAGGGCCCTTTCTGCACTTGGATCTCATCCCTGATTTTATCCAAGCTCAAGTCGTGACACAACATCTAGCATTTATCCCTGGTTGTAACAGCATCTGTTCATCCCAGGACAAGTGTGGGGCAAAACTGGGGTGACCTCAGTGTAAGGTGAAAACAAAAAATACCCCGAGATCATTACAGGGGAGAACTCGCGTGTAGTGCAGAATGTAAAAATACCCCGAGATCATTACAGGGGTGAACTCGCGTGTAGTGCAGAATGTAAAAATACCCTGAGATCATTACAGGGGTGAACTCGCGTATAGTGTAGAATGTAAAAATACCCCGAGGTCATTACAGGGGTGAACTCGCATGTAGTGTAGAATGTAAATTCAGGGACAGGGTTGAACCAGGATTTAAAGTCTAGTGCGGAAAGGACCAATCTGAACATGGGGCCAGTGTGCAGTGAAGCTGGTTCAGGGTGGGATGCCTGATCAAAACTTCCTGCAACTATTTAAACCGCTGCAAACAGAGGCACAGCCATATCACGCTAAGCCTCCAATGTGACCGCAGCCATCATGTACTTTATTTGTAGTCTGTGTTTCTTGCTGAGAGCCAAAGAGGATTGCGGAATTTAAAAACCATGCGGTAACAATTGCCTAAGACATTCAATAGACAGGACAACGGAACTGTTTTGCGAAAATTAGAAAGCAGTACAGCACAAACAAGATAGCGTGTGCAATAACACGGAAAGGGCTCAACAGGAGCTTTATGGAAATGGTGAGTTTTGAATTGGGGTATTAGGGAATAGAGGGAGATATTGTAGAAGGGATTTCCAGGGATAAGGAACAGTAGGGGGAAATGTGTAGAATGATTTCAGACAGCGAGAGACTGTCAAGCAGGCAAGGTTTTAGATTTTATTATTATTTGATTTTGTAGATCAAGATGGGTCGCCGTCCTAGTCTGTCTGTCTGCGGCAGCAGAAAAGAGCAAGAGTCCAGAGTACTAACACCAGTTTGTGGCAGGGGAGGAGCTTTCGTGTGAGTCACTGCTCACTTCTTCAGATATCTGGGGAAAGTAAAAGTAAAAATATTTTTAATAATTACAAAATCTAATTTTGCGGGGCAGGGGATGAGCTTTCGTGAGTCTCACAAAAGCGAGTCACAAAAGCTCATACCCTGCCACAAAATTTGATATTATAGTAGTTAAAAATATTTTTACCCTACTTTTCCCAGATATTGGAAGTTGGAACTGTAAAGGCCATCAATATGTTTAGAGAATACAGTTTCTCTGGTCAGCTTAAATCTCCACCGGAAATCAGTGGGATTTAAAAATATTTAAATTTTTACTAGATTTGTTATTTCTCATTTATACGTTTATATGGTACCTCAATGTACATATGATGCTGCCTTATACCCTTGGTCCATTGGGGTCAGTATCATGTACTGAGACTGACCATGGATGTTCAGGTTCTCAGGCAGAGGTCCTTCTCATCACCTACTGCCTGGTCCTTTTAGCTGGACAGGCCGGGGATTGAACCTGGGACCTTCTGCATGCCAAGCAGAGGCTCTGCCACTGAGCCA
>NW_015166559.1:39435-46497 GCF_001447785.1 Gekko japonicus | reverse complement strand
GCAGAGTCTCTGCCACTGAGCCAGGGTCTCAGGTCAAGGTCTTTCCCATCACCTCCTGCCTGGTCCTTTTAGCTGGAGATGCCAGGGACTGAACCTGGGACCTTCTGCATGCCAAGCAGAGGCTCTGCCACTGAGCCAGGGTCTCAGGTCAAGGTCTTTCTCATCACCTCCTGCCTGGTCCTTTTAACTGGAGATGGCGGGGATTGAACCTTGGACCTTCTGCATGCCAAGCAGAGGCTCTGCCCCTGAGCCAGGGTCTCCGGTCAAGGTCTTTCTCATCACCTCCTGCCTGGTCCTTTTAAACTGGAGATGCCGGGGATTGAACCTGGGACCTTCCGCATGCCAAGCAGAGGCTCTGCCACTCACTGAGCCAGGGTCTCAGGACAAGGTCTTTCTTATCACCTCCTGCCTGGTCCTTTTAAACTGGAGATGCCGGGGATTGAACCTGGGACCTTCTGCATGCCAAGCAGAGGCTCTGCCACTGAGCCAGGGTCTCAGGTCAAGGTCTTTCTCATCACCTCCTGCCTGGTCCTTTGAACTGGAGATGCTGGGGATTGAACCTGGGACCTTCTGCATGCCAAGCAGAGGCTCTACCACTGAGCCAGGGTCTCAGGTCAAGGTCTTTCCCATCACCTCCTGCCTGGTCCTTTGAACTGGAGATGCCGGGGATTGAACCTTGGACCTTCTGCATGCCAAGCAGAGGCTCTGCCACTGAGCCAGGGTCTCAGGTCAAGGCCTTTCTCATCTCCTCCTGCCTGGTCCTTTTAACTGGAGATCTCAGAAGCTTAGCAGTATCAGCCCTAGTTAGTCCTTGTATGGGAGACCACCAAGGAAGTCCAGGGTTGCTATGCAGGGGCAGGCAAGGGCAAACCACCTCTGTTCTTCTCTGCCCTGACCTGGATGGCCCAGGCTCGCCTGATCTCATCAGATCTTGGAAGCCAAGCAGGGTTGGTCCTGGCTAGTATTTGGAGGGGAGACCACCAAGGAAGTCCAGGGCCACTACGCAGAGGTAGGCCATGGCAAACCACCTCTGAATGCCTCGTGGCTCGGAAATCCTGCGGGGTTGCCACAAATTGGCTGCGACTTGACAGCAAAAAAGAAAAGTGGTGGAGCTGTAAGATCAGGACAAGAAACTTGGATCTCCGTCTTTTCCGTTTCAAAACCTGGCTGGGCTCAAGTCGCTCACTGAAGGCTGGAACGGAAGGACGTTATCTGAACCGGTCCTCCTTAGCACTGAGACGGCTCTCTTCACCCAATCTTCTTCCGCCAGCTGCTCCATACTGGTCCAAAAAGCCCCAGAGCCATATCTACGGGCCGGGAGAGAATGTGCGCCTGCCCTGCGAGGCCTACGGGAAACCCAGACCGGAGGTGGAGTGGAGAATAAACGGGATTCCGCTAAAAAGTGAGTGAGCGGGCGGGCGGGGAATTTTCGAGGTAAGGCGACGCGGCTCCTGAACCTCCAACTTCCCCTCCTGTGCCTGAATTCTTGGTTGGGTTTCAGATCTGCCGCCGGACCCGAGGAGGTTGCAGCAACGCGGAGCCCTTATCCTCAGCCAGGTGGAGCCCAACGATACCGCTGTGATCCAGTGCCACGCCCACAACAAACATGGCAGCCTCTTGGCCAACGCCTACATCTACGTAGTCCGTGAGTGCCTCTGTTTATCTCGGGTCAGAGCGGGGCCAGGGAAGGTCGGCTTCAGAGGTCGGAAAGGTGGCTGCTGAAGGGCCCGTCGCTACAACAGGGCTGTTAATCTCGCTTAAAATGATGGGATGCTTGGGGGAGGGTGTCAGGGACCCCTCTGAGCAAACGTTTGGCTTGCATAGTCTGACTTTTCCAGGTAAAAGGGGAGGTCACTGAAGGTGACCTGGAGCTGGCATGGAAAGCTGTTGCCATGGGGCTGGGGGGGGGACCGGACCCTTCAGAGGTATTGCAGGCCCCTTCTCTGAATTTTCAGCTTTCATTACAAGGGAGGTATTGCAGGCCCCTTCTCTGAATTTTCGGCTTTCATTACAAGGGGGAGGATCTCTCCCTGATCAGTACAAGAGGGAGGATCTCTCCCTCGAAGGCCGTTTAGAGGCGGGAGTGAGAGTGGTGTGCCCCAGTGCCTCAAATTGGAGAGCCAGTTTGGTGTAGTGGTTAAGAGCGCAGGCTCTAATCTGGGAGAACCGGGTTTGAGTCCCCACTTCTCCACTTGCAGATGCTGGTGTGACCTTGGGTCAGTCACAAGTTCTCTCAGAGCTGTTCTCGAAGGAGCAGTTCTTGAAGGAGCTCTCTCAGCCGGTATCTGTTCTGGTGTCTGTTGTGGGGAGGGGAAGGGAAAGGAGTTTGTAAGCCGCTCTGAGACTCCTTTGGGTAGTGAAGGGTGGGGTATAAATCCAATCTCTTCCTCCTCCTCTTCTTCTTCATCAACCCCCCCCCAAGCCCCCCAGTGGCCTGCCAACACGTTCTGTTTATCCATCTGAGCCACATGGGTGTGTTGTACTGGACAGAGTGGCGGACTAGGACTGAGCAGCTCAGGTTTGGATCCCTGTGACTTGCATCTGTGGATAACTAAATCTGCAAATCAGGGCCATGTGGAGCCTAAAGAGATTTTTCAGCAAACCCGGGGCACTCCCCAAGTGTGCAGAAAAATCACATATAAGAAAAATACATGGGATTGAAATCCCCCCTGTATAGCTTCTGCCCTCACGCCTGTCCAGGAATGAGGGGCAAGCCTATACTTTTCAGTACATTAAACAATAACACCCAGAAAGGTAGGCTACACTCTCTGGATGCCTAACATCTTTGCCACCAGGAATCTCTAAACTTAATCCCTCACCAGCCTGAGATTAGAGACTCCAGAATCTCAGTTGGCATCTGGGATTTAACACATTAGCAACTCAATCCAGAGCTGTGCAGCTAATCTTACCAAGCTAGCGCAATTTGGTGAGCAGAAGGCACAGGAGTTTAGCCTTGAGATCTCAGTTACAACAATACAGACACATTAACAATAGAAATAGTTTTATTCAGTACAGAACTTAGCAATTAGACTAATAAGGATTTCAAAACAAGAAAACTTATGGCTCTTGGCCCTCACTAAACATTAAAGAGATCTACATAATTACCAGAGATTATCTATAGTCCAAGATTGTCCAGGGTTATAGTCCAGGTACCATCTTTGTGCAAGCATGCAGCCATGTGCTCAGCCTCACAAAGGAGTTCTTTGTCTCTCCCTGAGACAGCATTACCCAGGTGCAGTTCAACCAAGTAGAGAGAGCAAGGAAAATCTGAGCTCTCTTCCAAGGGGCAGACAATTAAAAAACCCAATCTAGTCGCAAATTAGCCCTGACCAGGAGCCAATTGGAGTAGACATAGGAGTGTCCAGTTGTTGAGTTGCCATGGGTGCAACACCTGAATGGCTAGAGCTCTGAAGGCCACACCTGCAGTCATGTGACCCCCAAATTCCAGCTAGTCTATGGGCTACGTGCCTTCTGACATGCTTCGGCTACGTGAGCTTCTCTGACATGCTTGGCAGAGCCATCTGGTCTCTGTCAGCATGGAAGTGTGAAGAATGTGGGGTTATATGGCAGGGCTATTGAGGCCATTTGACTTCAACAGGAACAAGGCACAGCATGATATCAGCAAGACATTCCAGGGGAAGACATGAAACCTTTAGAAATCAATATTTCTATACACACACACCCCCATAAATACCCCCTGGAAAGTTGCTCCCCTTGGCTGTGGCGGTGGAGGAGGACTCAATGAAGCTGATGGGCAGTAGGTTCAGGACGGACAAAAGGAAAGACTACTTTACACAGAGAGTTTTTAAAGTGGGATTCACTGCCAGAGAATGTCGTGATGGCCACAGGAATAAATGGTTTTCAAAGGGAATTAGATTCGTGGGGAATAAGTCTATCAATGGCTACTAGCCATGGTGACTGAGGGGAACCTCCACATTCAGAGGCACAAAAACTCTGAATCCAAGAGCTAGTAGGCAACATCAGGGGAAGACCTTGTCCACCATGATCTATTGTTGGCCTTCCAGAGGAACTGGTTGGCCACTGTGTGAGACGGGATGCTGGACTGCTGGTCTGATCCAGCAGGGCTCTTCTGATGTTCTTATGAAGGTCTTGGTCTCTCTGCCCTGTCATTGGCCCTCCAGAGGAACTGATTGGCCACTGTGTGAGACAGACTGCTGGACTGCTGGTCTGACCCAGCAGGGCTCTTCTGATGTTCTTCTCAGGGGAAGGCCTCGGCCTCTCTGCCCTGTTGATGTCCCTCCAGAGGAACTGATTCGCCACAGCGTGAGACAGGAGGCTGCACTAGAGGGACCTCTGGTCTGATCCAGCGGGGCTCTTCTGATGTTCTTATGACCCTGGCTGCTGCTTCCGGTAGGCTTACCAAGTCCCCCCGGGGGCGGGGAACCCCCCGCCCCAGAGGCCCGTTCCCCGCCGGCGGTGGATCGGGCCCCGGGGGGAATTCCACCCCGACGTGCACGTCACCAGGAAGTGAGGCGACCACGCCGGGCACACTGGGGGCGGGGCCACAGTCATCTGAGGGAAAACTCTATGGTTTTCCCTCGATTGGTCGTGGCCCCACCCCCAGCGTGCCCAGCGTCGTCATGTCACTTCCTGGTGACGTAGATGGGATCGACCTGGCAACCCTAGCTTCCGGCCTGACAGCAGCGGACACTGGCAGCCGCTGTGGGCCTGGGATCAAGAGACTGGACACTAACAGTTTCTCCACACCCGAGTGCAGTGGCGGCAGGCACAAGCAGCTGCTGTGGCTTGGGCGTGGCAGCAGCAAACGCTGGCTGCCAGGCCCAGTGTCCGTTGTGGGCTCAGCAATGGGGTGTGTGTGAATATGGGATATGGGATTCCCCCCCTTGTGAGTCTGACGGGCCTTCCCTTGCTTCTCTATTGTTAGTAATTAAAACTTTTATTTCCTGCCTTTCCTTGTGGTTCAAGGCGGCTTACAATAATAGTTAAAAACAGGGCTCTTTTTGTAGAAAAAGCCCTGTCATTAGCATAACAGGCCACACCCAACAGCAGAAACTCATTCGCATATTAGGCCACACCCCTGATAGTACAGCTAATTAGCATATTAGGCCGCACCCCCATTTCACCAGAAGTGTGGTCATCCAGCCACACCCACCTTTCCCTTCTTATTCTGTTTACCTTGTTTGTTGTCCAAACCCAGGGCCTTTTTTTTTGTAGCAGGGACTCCTTTGCATGTTAGGCCACACACCCCTAATGTAGCCAATCCTAATGAGTTTCTGCTGTTGGGTGTGGCCTACTATGCTAATGCGTTCCTGCTGGGCGTGGCCAACTCAGGAGCCAGCCGTAACTCCGTTCCTGTGCGTTCCTGCCCAAAAATAGCCCTGGTTAAAAACATTTTCGGTTTTTTAAGAAATAGCAAACCCCACGTCTGTCCCCGCTTCCCAAGATGTCTGCCATTCAAACTCCCTCAACAGCCCTGGCAAGCAAGCAGGCCAGTGTCCAAGGAAGGGCTCTCCTTCACCTCTTCAGGGAGTCCATTCCACAGGGCCAGGTAGGGTTCCCAGCCCCCCCCCGCCTCTGATCTGGCTGACTGGTGGGGGGGACTTACTGACAGGAGAAGCAGACCTAGTTCGCTGTTGCTGGCGTCATAGCAATGTCATTTCTGGAATGTTCTCGAAATGAGAGAAGGAGAAGAGATTGGATTTATACCCTGCCCTTCACTCGGCGTCTCAGAGCGGCTTACAATCTCCTTTCCCTTCCTCTCCCCACAGCAGACACCCTGTGAGGGAGGTGGGGCTGAGAGAGCTCTTTCGAGACCGGCCCTTGAGAGAACAGCTCTGAGAGAACTTGTGCCTGACCCAAGGTCACGCCAGCTGCTGCACATGGAGGAGTGGGGAATCAAACCCGGTTCTCCAGGTTAGAGTCCTCCACTCTCAACCACTACACCAAACTGGCCGGCGTAATCGCATTGCTGGCGCTGTGGTGACACCCTGATATTTGGGCAGAAGCTCTGTTGTTGAAGCCATTTTTACCACAGCATTTTTGTCCAAATACCAGAATATCACTGCAGTGCCCGTGAAGCAACAATGTCACTCCCAGTGCACTCTGGAAGTGTCATCACTGCATTACCTGTGACGAGGTCTATACCTCCCTCCTGCTCCCGGTCAGTCCCATCCCACCAGGTGCCAGGAGGGACAACCAGAGCTGAAACGGAAAATGCCCAGCCTCTGGTCACTGCCGGATGGACCCCCCGCCCCCCAAGTGGTGGGGTAGTCAAGAGACGGCTGCCTGGCGACCCTAGTTGGCTCACAGGGACGTATGGAAGGAGATGGTCCTTTAGGTTTCCCCAGTGTGTAGCTACGGGGCTGGTTCAGTGTGCTTTTGGATTCTCCCCGAAGCGGTAGGGGTTTAGTCGGTGGGTTGGAACCAGCTGTTTGTTTAGCTAGTGCCCTGTGCCAGACATCTGCTCGATTTCCTCCAGGCCTGCCAGCACAGATCCTGACCCCAGACGACATGAGCTACAGCGTGGTGGAGAACCAAACTGCCTTGTTGCACTGCAAAACCTTTGGGGCACCTGGACCCACGGTGAAATGGTGAGTTCTCCATTCCTAGCACTCATCCCGCTGTCAACTCACCCACCCCAAATGTGCCATGGCTCGCTTTGTCCTTAGTTTGTACCACCTCCGTATGTCATCTTTGTGTGCGTGTGTGTTTGTGCAAGGCTCTTTTTGTAGAAAAAGCCCAGCAGGAACTCATTAGCATAATTGGCCACACCCAACAGCAGAAACCCATTAGCATATTAGGCCACACCCCTGACAGCACAGCTCATGAGCACATGTTACCAGAAGTGTGCTCATCCAGCCACACCCACCTTTTGCTTCTTATTCTGTTTACCTTGTTTGTTGTCAAAACGGTCCAGGGCTTTTTTTGTAGCAGGAACTCCTTTGCATGTTAGGCCACACACCCCTAATGTAACCAATCCTAATGAGTTTCTGCTGTTGGGTGTGGCCTATTATGCTAATGAGTTCCTGCTGGGCGTGGCCAGCTTGGGAGCCAGCCGGAACTCTGTTCCTGTGCATTCCT
>NW_015166559.1:35509-39237 GCF_001447785.1 Gekko japonicus | reverse complement strand
CCTCCCCCTCTGCCCCCCCCACAGTCTCTTTGGAACTCTTTTTGCAGCCTGGCACAGGCCCCCCCCCCTCCCTCGAGCAATCCCGCCCCCTGCATGCATTTGCAGCTCGCCCCTTCAGCCCGCCTGCTGTGGCTCCGGTGCCCGCCCCTGTCCTGCCCCGCACCGGGCGGTGGGGTGTCCACCAGAATGTATCCTCGCCTAGTGGGCGAAAAAACCTCGGGCTGTCACTGCAAACGTGAGATCACGGGATAGGTTGGAAGTAAAAAAAACAACCAGGCGTGATATTGTTATGCCATCTATTCAAAAATTATTATCAAGTATTTCTATTACTGCACATATTGCAAAACACATCCCGATGCACAAAATATACAAATATTTAAAGTGTCCGCATCAACCAAACTGTCCGCGCTCAAAGTTCCTCTGAATAATATAGCTCAAAGTAGCTTAACACAGCCCTTCTATGACGTAGAGGTAAATTATTCCAAATATCCGATCAGCTGTCGTGGCTCCCGTGGCGTCTGAACGACAGTTGATCAGATTTGGAATAATTTACCTCTTTGAGCACGGACCCAGCTGTGATATTGTTATGCCATCTATTCAATAATTATTATCAAGTATTTCTATTACTGCACATATTGCAAAACACATCCCGATGCACAAAATATACAAATATTTAAAGTGTCCGCATCAACCAAACTGTCCGCGCTCAAATTTCCTCTGAATAATATAGCTCAAAGTAGCTTAACACAGCCCTTCTATGACGTAGAGGTAAATTATTCCAAATATCCGATCAGCTGTCGTGGCTCCCGTGGCGTCTGAACGACAGTTGATCAGATTTGGAATAATTTACCTCTTTAAGCAAGGACAGTTTGGCAAACGAGGACACTTTAAATATCTGTGTGTTTTGCATTGGAATGTGTTTTGTAATTTGTACCATAATATAAATGCTTGATAATAATGATTGAATAGATTGCATAATAGTATCATGGTTATTTTTTGTTTACTTACAAACCCAGAATTCCAGCCCATCTCAGGACTACAGAGATCAGTTTCCCCTGGAGAGAATGGCTGCTTTGGAGGGGGGACTCTGTGGCCTTGTGCCCTACCGAGGTCCAGGGATGCCAGCCTCCAGGTGGGGCCTGGGGATCCCCCCGAATTCCAGCTCATCTCCAGACCGCAGAGATCAGTTCCCCTGGAAAGAAGATGGCTGCTTTGGAGGGGGGACTCTGTGGCCTTGTGCCCCACTGAGGTCCTTGTCCTCCCCAAGCTCCATTCCCAAATCTCCAGGAGTTTCCCATCCTGGATCTGGCAACCCTACCCCCCCATCCCTGCCAGGGGCAATCCTAAGGATTCCCCAACCCAGAATTGGCAACCCTAGGCATGAGGATACCAAGGGATTTTTGTCTTTCACACACCCTACTCTCCTCCCCTTTCTCCTGTCTCCTCTCCAGGTTTACGGAAGACATGTACCCTGCCCTTGAAAACAACCGGACCTTTGAGTTCACGAACGGAACCCTGAAGCTGGAGGGGGTCCAGCGGGAGGACGCAGGGAGCTATCGATGCTTGGCCAAGAACGATCAGAACGAAGTCGACATCACTGCTCAGCTCATTGTCAAAAGTGAGCTTTCCCGGCGTGCACCTCGTTCTTAGAGTGACTGGGTGAAATCACAGAGGGGATGTTGTCATGGGCAGGATGAGGCATGATGGGAAGAAACTGGGTCAGAGTGCAGTATTGGGTGCCAGTATGGTATAGTTGCTAGGGTGTTGGATTTGTATCTGGGAGCCCTGAGTTCAAATTTGTGAAGAAGAAGAAGAGGAAGAAGAGGAAGAAGAGGAGGAGGAGGAGTCTCAGAGCAGCTTACAATCTCCTTTCCCTTCCCCTCCCCAAAACAGACACCCTGTTTGGTAGGTGGGGCTAAGAGAGCTCTTTCGAGAACTGCTCCTGAGAGAACAGCTCTGAGAGAACTTATAACAGACCCAAAGTCACCCAGCTGCTACACGTGGAGGAGTGGGGAATCAAACCCAGTTCTCCCAGATTAGAGTCTGCCGCTCTTAACCACTACACCAAACTGGCGTAAAGCAGGCCTGTTCTGCCCCAGAGGGTGTCAGTAATGTGGGCATTCATCCCCGAAGGCAAACTGTCTAAGCAAGACAGAAGAGAGCTTGCTTGGTATCTGTTCTAGTGCATGTTTACATGGGTCTCCCCTCCTCCATTTTATCTTCACGAAAACCCTGTGAGGTAGATCAGGCTGGCTGAGAGAGAATGACTGACTCCAGGACACCCATAGTGCTTCATGGTGGAATGGAGGATTTGAACCCGGGTTTCTCAGATCCTCGTCCAACAGGCTAACTAAGGCCCGGGCCACACGGCCAGGAAAATGCGGGGGGGGAGCGTGGCTGTTTGCCCCGGGGCAAAATACCGCGCTGCTGCGGGATCAGACGTCCCGGCGAGGTCCCGGCGAGGTCCCATGGTTAGGGTGGAGGTGCCGATCACACGAGTATCCGCACCTCCACCAAGAGCATCTGGCCGATGGGAAGGGGACGGAATGAGCCGCTGCCTCTGGGAGGGCCATGCACAGCCCACTCCAGGCAGGGTCCGTGGGCCACTCACAAGGAGGGGGGGAGTAACCTGCCAGATCCCCCTCCCCACCAGCAGCCTGCCCGCCCTCCCTCCCCGGGACACACGCCCGCTCTCCGCCTGTCCGCTGCCGCTCACCCCCATCACAGCCCCCCATGGCCCTCCCTCGACCTGAATGATGCCGTGCGTCTTTGTGCGAATGCACTGTTGGGCGCTTCTGGAGGCATGGGGGGGGGAACAACCCGGCGGGCGCCGGATGCCACGGGAGTCCGGCAGGGACGCGATCAGGCGTCTGAGGTACTAGTTTTTTACTGCGCGCCTTCGGAGGGTAGTCACGGGTCAGCCACGGGAGCTCTACGCTCCCCAGATGTTGCGGTGAGATCGCGCCCGGAAAGTCCGCCTATCTTCCGTCTATGCAGCATGGCTAATGCTCCGTGTGACCGCAGCCTAAGTAGCATTTCCTCCTGCCCCCTCAGAGGTTTCAACCACAGCATCCAAGGCCATTTGCTACTAATGATCCAGTGCAATAAGGGAACATCACCAAATTCACATTTTCCCATGATATAGCACTCTCCTCTTTCTGAGCCATTTGAACTGTATCCCCCATCGTGACTTCAGGAGACAAGTCAGATTCCCTTGGGACTTCTGCTGTCTCTTGAGTAGCCCTATTCAGTAGTGTGACGCACTCTCTCTCCCTCCCCCTCTCCCCCTCTCTCCCCTCCCTCTCCCTCTTACTCTCCCTCTCTCCCTTTCTCTCCCCCTCTCCTCCCTCTCTCTCTCTCTCCCTCTTTCTCTCTCCCTCTTTCTCTCTCTCTCCCTCTCGCCCCCTCTCTCCCTTTTCCTCTCTCTCCTGCTCTCCCTTCCCCTCTCTCTCTTTCTCCCTCTCTCCCCCTCTCTCTTTTCCTGTCTCCCCCCTCTCCCTTTCTCTCTCTCTGCCTCTCTCTTTCTCCCTCTCTTTCCCCCTCTCTCCCTCTCGCCCCTTCTTCCTCTTCCTCTTTTCCTCTCTGTCTCTCTTCCTCTCTCCCCCCTCTCCCTTCCTCTCTCTCCGCCTCTCTCTTTCTCCCTCTCCCTCCCCCCTTCTTTCCCTCTCTTTTCCTCTCTGTCTCCCTTCCTCTCTCTCTCCCCTCTCTCTTTCTCTATCTCCCCCTCT
>NW_015166559.1:31559-35467 GCF_001447785.1 Gekko japonicus | reverse complement strand
TTCCCTCTCTCTCTTTTCCTCTCTGCCTGTCTTCCTCTCTCTCCCCCCTCTCCCTTTCTCTCTCTCCCTCTCTCTCTTTCTCCCTCCCTCCCTCTCCCTCTCTCTGGTCAGAGGTGGTGGCAGAGAAACACTGTAGCTCATTTGCATACATTAAATCATTTATAGCGACAGAGACTGAAAGACAAAGTAGGCCGATATTGAACTGACCTAAGAAAAACCTCTTCATGTATAAAATCAAACCGCTGAGGTAACTGAACGCCAGCCCAATGGCCGCTGTAATCAAGGGCTGACTGTACCACAAAGCCTATAAAGTGGCTGGTTTACATGGGGTTGGATTTTAGGGTGCCAATAAAACAGAGTGGGAAATGGGATGAGAGCCAATGTGGTGTAGTGGATGTGCTAGACTAGGATGTGGGAGACCCAGGTTCAAATCCTCACTTGTGCCATGGAAGCTCACTGGGTGACCTTGGGCCAGTCACCCTCTCTCAGCCTAACCTACCTCACAGAGTTGTTGTGAGGATAAGAGGGAGGAGAGGAGAATGAAATAAAACGCTGTGGGCTCCCTTTGGGGAGAAAGGCAGGGGCATAAACAAATTAAATAAATAATGAAATGGAACAGAGATGCTCTCCTGACAGTTCCCAGTTCGTTTCAGTGAAGAGAGTATTTCAATGTGACAAAGGCAGGTTTGGCTCTTCAAAGCTTATACCCCCAAAATCTTGTTGGTCTGTAGCTGCTGGCATGACCTCGGGTCAGTCACAAGTTCTCTCAGAGCTGTTCTCTCAAGAGCAGTCCTCGAAAGAGCTCTCTCGGCCCCACCTGTCTCACAGGGTGCCTGTTGTGGGGAGGGGGAAGGGAATAGAGATTGTAATCACTCTGAGGCTCCTTTGGGTAGTGAAGGGCAGGGGATAAATCCAATCTCCTCTTCTTCTTTTACCTCCCAGGGTGTCTGTTGTGGGGAGGGGAAGGGAATGGAGATTGTAAGCCACTCTGAGGCTCCTTTGGGTAGTGAAGGGCAGGGGATAAATCCAATCTCCTCTTCTTCTTTTACCTCCCAGGGTGTCTGTTGTGGGGAGGGGAAGGGAATGGAGATTGTAAGCCACTCTGAGGCTCCTTTGGGTAGTGAAGGGCAGGGGATAAATCCAATCTCCTCTTCTTCTTTTACCTCACAGGATGTCTGTTGTGGGGAGGGGGAGGGAAAGGAGTTTGTAAGCCGCTCTGAGACTCCTTTGGGTAGTGAAAGGCAGGGTATAAATCCAATCTCCTCCTCCTCCTCTACTACTACTAGGCTCAAATCTAGCTGTTTTTCAGTAGTCATCCCTGGTGAATGATGATGCTTTGGGGAAGGTATCTGGAGAGAGCTTTGGTTCTTGAAACCTGGCACTCTGAAAACCTTGTTGGTCTCTAAGGGGCTGGTGGACTCAAAGCTATCTCACTATTCTTAATTAACGGGTAGAGGGAGCCTGCCAATTAAGTTTTCTCTCTTGGGGCACCAAAATAAGATGGGCTGGCCCCAGTTGCGATGGAAGGAGCGGAAGTTGCACGAATAGGGTTGCCAACCTCCAGGTCGTTAAGTAACCCCCCCAAAAAAGGGATCACAGTTACAAGGAAAATATATCCAGCAAACAAACATGACAATGACATTTAATAAATCTTATGAAAATGAAACTTTTACAATATAACTAAGGAATTTCAAACATTCTCAAGGAAAAGTCCATCCTCAGTGAGCACCCGGTTATAAACTCGTTTCACCAAACTTCCTCAGGAGCAGTGTTCCCCCTAAGCTGAGTTAGTGTGAGCTGGCTCACAGTTTTTTAGCCTCTGGCTCACACAGTTTTGTCTTGGGCTCACACATTTTTGTCTCAGCTCAGGAAGGATGGGGCTCCAGAGCAAACTAATGTATGCAGTAGCCAAACTGCTCTCTCACAACTTTAATGCCGGCAGCTCACAAAGTAGAATTTTTGCTCACAAGACCCCACATCTTAGAGGGAATATTGCTCAGGAGTCATCGTATTACATTGAAAGGTGTTAACCTCTTGATACAGTTTAACTTCTTTGTTACTTCCTTCGAATTTTTACAGCTTAACTTTTCTTTTTATTTTCTTCAAATTATCTTCTGGTTCCATTTTCAGATTATTACCGCTTAAGTTCATTTCTACTTTCATTGAATTTAAGCTGTAATAATTTGAAAATGGAACCAGAGGATAATCTGAAGAAAGTAAAAAAGAAGTTAAGCTGTATCAAGAGGCTGACCCCTTTCAGTATAATAGGATTACTGTTGGGTGTGACAAGTCAAAACACTTCAGTATTTACAGGGTTAATGATGTTTGTTAAGTCACATGTTTGTTTGTAACCAATCTGTTTAGACAATAGGAAGCCCGAGAATTTTCTCCCTGATCTAGGGATTTGATTGGGACTAAAGTGTCAAGGTGTATTACCATTTTATGGCTTCTCTTCCCGTTCTTTGTTCTGACTGAGAAGGAGACGCCATTCGGCTCTTCCCGTTTTACCTTTTAGCTGCAAGGATGTAGACATATTAGCTCTTTGTTATTTTCATATCCTGTGTACCTTTTCCCCATGTTAGGCTTATAGTAAACTTTTATATTTTAATACACACCATGGACTCAGTCTCTTAATACTCTGCTGACTTACTTAAAAAGAATCCCAACAATTGCCCCTGAGGAAGATTGGTGAAACGAGCTTATAACCGGGTGCTCGTTGAAGAGGATGGACTTTTCCTTGAGAATGTTAGAAATTCCTTAGTCATATTGTAAACGTTTCATTTGTAATCTAATTTGATGTTCATAAGATTTATTAAATGTCATTGCCATTTTTATCAGTGTTTGTTTGATATAGAAACCTCCGGGTGGTGGCTGGAGGCCTCTGGCTATTGCAACTGATCTCCAGGTGACGGAGATCAGTTCCCCTGGAGAAAAATGGCCACTTTGGAAGGTGGACTCTCAGGCATTAGACCCCACTGAATTCCCACCCCCTTCCCAAATCCCACTCTTCTTGGCCTCCATTCCCCAAATCTCCAGGTATTTCCCAAGCTGAAGCTGGCAACCCCGTGTACTGAAAAGGGGGGGGGCACATTTAGTTGAGGCCTGCCGAGACCACCGCAAGGCATGATGGGGAAGCGAGGGCCCAACGCCTCTGATCTCTTCCAGGAGCCACCAAGATTTTGGTGGGGCCCGCCAACGCCAAGACCCTGAAAGGCAGCAGCGTGACCTTCCGTTGCGAGGCGTGGTTCGACGAGTCCATTCCGAAGCACGGCGTCCAGTGGCAACGAGAAGGACGGGATGTCGAGGAGTCGGACGACACCGACAAGTGAGTGTGGCGGGCGAGAGGGTGCAGCATGAAGGTTTGTGCTCCTGAGGGGAATCCTTTTTTTCATTTATTTAAAGATTTTTATTGTTTTTAGACAAAAGGTTAACAGTAAAATCGAGAACAGTGTAAAATTATGCTTAAATACACACATCTTAACATATGTAAATTTTGCATATTTTCAAGTAATTATGTTCAGAACTGCTTCTTTTTAGAGCTTTGGACAACTTACATTGTAACAAGCCTCAAAACTTGTTGTTGTCCGGTATCTAATATATATAAAATAAAATAATAATAATCTATATATCTAATTGCCAAGTGGCCCCCGGAGTGCGGATCGCTAAATCAGCGCTCCGAGGGCACTTGGGGGGGAGGGGGAGGTTTGTGCACTCTTGGGGCAGTCCCCAGGGGTGCACAAAAATCTAAAAACTAAAAAAAAATATTGGGGGGATGTTTAAATCCCCCCGAAAGTGCAAGAGCGTTCCGTGCGCCTGCGCTACGAACGCCAACGCCGCCGCCGCCGCTTGGAAGGCAAGCGGCGAGCGGGGGGGCTGACTGGCGAGGGCCGAGCGGCCAGCCGCTCGGC
>NW_015166559.1:30324-31137 GCF_001447785.1 Gekko japonicus | reverse complement strand
GGCGGAGGGTAGGCGTGCGGGCCACGCTTCGAAGGGGGAAAGAGATAGAAAGAGTGAGAGAGAGAGAGAGAGACGTGGGGAGAGAGAGAGAGATACTGGGGGGGAAGACAGAGAAGGGGGGGAGGGACTGGAAGAGAGAGAGGGACTGGGGGGGAAGAGAGAGAACGGAGGGAAAGTGAGAGACTGGCCCCCTCCCCACGAGTATCATGGGTCCCCCTCTTGTAAAAGTATAATATTAAAACATACATACAGTGAAGTAGCTAAACAAGGAAAATAAATAGTAATAATAATAACGGTGCAACATACATTTCCCGTATTTCCCGTGTTGGTCTGTCTGTCTCCCCAGGTATTTCATCAGCAACACGACCTTGACCATCACTGACTTGGACTACTCTGATGAAGGAGTGTACAGCTGCGTGGCCTGGACCTCTCTTGACTCTGTGAAGAAGAGCGCCAGGCTGCTGGTGGCCGGCAAGTATTCCAGAAAGGGCAACAGGAAGCAGGGCTATTTCTGGGCAGGAACGCACAGGAACGGAGTTCCGGCTGGCTCCCGAGTTGGCCACGCCCAGAAGGAGCTCATTAGCATAACAGGCCACACCCAACAGCAGGAACTCATTAGGATTGGCTACATTCGGGGTGTGTAGCCTAACATGCAAAGGAGTTCCTGCTATAAAAAAGGCCCTGGGTTTTGACAACAAACAAGGTAAACAGAATAAGAAGCAAAAGGTGGGTGTGGCTGGATGACCACACTTCTGGTGACATGGGGTGTGGCCTAATATGCTAATGAGCTGTTGTCAGGGGTGTGTCCTAATA
>NW_015166559.1:28577-30277 GCF_001447785.1 Gekko japonicus | reverse complement strand
AAGGAGCTCATTAGCATAACAGGCCACACCCAACAGCAGGAACTCATTAGGATTGGCTACATTCGGGGTGTGTGGCCTAACATGCAAAGGAGTTCCTGCTACAAAAAAAGGCCCTGGGTTTGGACAACAAACAAGGTAAACAGAAAAAGAAGCAAAAGGTGGGTGTGGCTGGATGAGCACACTTCTGGTGACATGGGGGTGTGGCCTAATATTCTAATGAGCTGCTGTCAGGGGTGTGGCCTAATAGGCTAATGTGTTTCTGCTGTTGGGTGTGGCCTATTATGCTAATGAGTTCCTGCCGGGCTTTTTCTACAAAAAGAGCCCTGACAGGAAGTACGGGGTTTTCCCCTCCTGGGCCTGCTGACTCCAAACCAGTGAGGAAGTCCGAGGTGTGGATTGGGGTGGCTGTCCCCGGGCGGCAGAATTTCTTTGATAGAGTTGCCAACCTCCAGGTGAAGCCATGAGTCCATGGCAGAGCCTCTGCTTGGCATTCAGAAGGAGTCAGGTTCAATCCCGGGCATCTCCAATTAAAAGGATGAGGTAGTAGGCGACGTGAAACAGTGGGAGGGCTTCTAATGTCCTGGCCCCACTGGTGGACCTCCTGATGGCACTGGTATTTCTGGCCACTGTGTGATACAGAGTGTTGGACTGGATAGGCCTTTGGCCTGATCCAACATTGGCATCTCTTATGTTCTTATGTTCTTGTTCTTATGATACTCTGGAGAGCCACTGTCAGTCTTTCTAGACCACTGGTTCCCAAAGTGGGCAATACCGCCCCCTGGGGGGTGCTGGAATGATCCAGGTGGGTGGTAGGAGCCTTGGGTGCAATTGGGGGGGCATTGAATCAAAATAAGGAGGCGGTGGAAGCATAAAGAAAGAAGAGTCCAGAGCCTATCTTAAAGCAGCCTTTTCCTGCCTTCTCCTCCTGGTCTTCCCTGGGACCAGGGAGGTGGAAGTGGAGATGGAAAAGGGGTTCCCATGGCCAATCACAGCCATGCATGTGCACCCTTGTAAGGCTGGCGTCGCTGCTGGGCTATTGTGCGGTGGCTGCTGCTGGCCTCTGGCTTCAGGCCAACAGCATCTTTCTTTACTACGTGCAAATCTATCACTGCATCTTTTGGTCCACTTCTTGAAGGTAGATTTCCAAGGGGGGCGCTGAGTAATGTTTTTCCCCCTGGAATGGGGGCGGTAGGCCAAACTAAGTCTAGGAACCTCTGGTGGAGACAATACTGACCTTGACGGACCAAGGGTCTGGTTCGGTATAAAGGCGGTTTTATGTGTTCAGGTGGGGCATGAAGATCTTTTGGAATTAAAACTGATACCCAGTCTGCAAAGATCAGCTCCCCTGGAGAAAGCGGATGTGTTGGAGGGTGGGCTCTAGGGCCTTATACCCAGCTCAGCTCCCTCCCCTTCCCAAATTCTGCCCTCTCCAGAGATTTGTCAGGGTCCTTAGTCAGGTTACACAACACAGGGCTTCATAAGAAGATAACTGTTTATTGGTAGATCCAATACTAGAGATACGTGTGCAGCTTGTGTCAGGAATGGCCGCCTATACAAGGGCCTCTGACTTATAGTAGAATCAGTTAAACAAGTATAAGGCCAACAGTCGTGATAGTCTGACCCACAATCAAACAGTCATAAGACTTATAAAGAATGCTGTTTATGTATTGCAATCTAAAGCACTACAACATGATACACAA
>NW_015166559.1:24919-28485 GCF_001447785.1 Gekko japonicus | reverse complement strand
ACTCGAGCATAAGATAGCAAACAGTTGGTGAGCCAGGGAGAGCTGAGACAGAAAGCGGGAGGGCACCCCTCCACATTCCAGACCTATGACAGGGCTACCTGACAGGATTTCCCAACAATATATTTGGCATCCCTGTTTGTGGGACCCCCAGCACACTGCCAGTGGTTTAGTCAGCAGATTAACCACTTCAAGACTGAGCTGTTTAATCGGCAGGGAACTATTCTAATCAAAGCGGGCCAGTTTGACTAGGCGGGGCTGCCCGTTAAGGCCATTTTTAAAAGGCCGATTTTGTTCTGCCGTGTTGCTATAATAAGGATCTTAAAATGAAATATTAAAGGCAGCCTTTTCTTCTGAGGAGGCCCTCCCGTTCAATAAGTCATGAGCCGTTTTACACTCCTTTAATATGCTGAGAAAGGAACCTGTGTTGAGATTATGGTAACGCATAAAGGAACCTTAAATTTAATCAGCTCATGATCAAAAAGGTAAGTTATGAATCATCCAAAGCTCCTTTGCTCTCTGGACACCCCCTTGTCTGCTATGAAAATTAATATTTTATTTTTTTTACAGCGTAATCCTTTTATGATGTCCTCCATACCAAAACCCAAAAAAATTTTTTGCTTAATTTTCCTTAACTACCTTAAATATATAAATACATCATATTTAAAAGGAAATTTACTTAATTTTAACTATTTAATCTGGGAAACGATCAATTTTCCCCTTCTTCTCTCCCAATCCCCCCCCCTCCCCCTTTTCCCCCCCGTCCGTTGTCTCTCCTCCATTTATATACCTACTTTTACCTTCTCTGGATCTTATAGTCAACTTTAAATTGGATAAACTATTCCAGCATGGGAACTCCCATTCTTCTATGATCTCTTTATTGATTTTTTAAATTTAATCTCCTTACTGATTTTTCCAGTATTTCGCAGCCTTGATTCCTGCGGTCATCCATAAATTAAGTCGCAGCTCAATATCTCATAAGAACATAAGAGACGCCAATGTTGGATCAGGCCAAAGGCCCATCCAGTCCAACACCCTGTGTCACACAGTGGCCAGAAATACCAGTGCCATCAGGAGGTCCAGCAGTGGGGCCAGGACATTAGAAGCCCTCCCACTGTTGACCCCCCCCAAGCACCAAGATGACAGAGCATCACTTGCCCCAGAGTCCCTATCTATACCTTGTGGCTAATAGCCACTAATGGACCTCTGTTCCATATGCTTATCTAATTCCCTCTTGAAGCCGTCCATGTTTGTAGCCGCCACCACTTCATGTGGCAGTGAATTCCATGTGTTAATCACTCTTTGGGTGAAGAAGGACTTCCTTTTATCCGTTCTAACCCGACCGCTCAGCAATTTCATGGAGTGCCCACGAGTTCTTGTGAGAAAGGGAGAAAAGTACCTCTTTCTCTACCTGCTCTATCCCATGCATAATCTTGTAAACCTCAATCATGTCACCCCTCAGCCGTCGTTTCTCCAAGCTAAAGAGCCCTAAGCGCTTTAACCTCCGTTTCATACAAAGATTTTTTTCATACATTCTAATGGTATAATTTCTGGATCTAAAGGGACTTCTGCTATTTCTTTCATCACTTTGATGGCTTTATACCAAAAACAAATTAATTTGTAGACACTGCCACCGTATAATGTATGAGAACAGCATTCTTCCATCTAAATTTCCAGCATCAACTTTAGGAGATATGTTTTTTCTTTATTCTAATTGTTTGCCATGATGGGGGGGGGAGCTGCTGTTTAGAATTTCCACGTTAGGCTTCAGTGTTCTTGGGTCAGCCTTAAGAAATATCATGAAGGAGCTGGGAAGAACTTGAAGTCAACATCTTCTAGGGGTCTTGTTTCCTATTTGGGTCACAAGGTTTTCTCCCTTTCAGGCTTGCCCGGTCCTGTGTTTGACCTGGAATTGTCAGAACAGCAGGAACGCCAAGTGAAGTTGACGTGGACACCTGGAGACGATCACAACAGTCCCATCTTGCGTAAGGAACAGGAATGAATGTATGGTGCCTAGAGAAAAGTGTTGCCAGTTGGTGTCGTGGTTAGGAGCGTGGACTCTACTCTGGGAGAACCGGGTTTGATTCCCCACTCCTCCCCCATGCAGCTGCTGGTGTGACCTTGGGTCAGTCGAAAGTTCTCTCAGAGCTGTTCTCTCAAGAGCAGTTCTCAAAAGAGCTCTCTCGGCCCCACCTGCCTCACAGGGTGTCTGTTGTGGGGAGGGGAAGGGAAAGGAGTTTGTAAGCTGCTCTGAGACTCCTTTGGGTAGTGAAGGGCGGGGGTATAAATCCAATCTCTTCTTCTTCAAGTGGGAATCCTCATCCAGAAGCTGAACATTCTTGTTTTACCATCCAGACTTTTATATGAGAGTGCTTGGGGTCACCTTCACGAAGGGCGGGGTATAAATCCAATCTCTTTTTCTTCTTCTTTTACCTCACAGGGTGTGTGTTGTGGGGAGGGGAAGGGAAAGGAGGCACTAAGTGTCTCATTTGCAACTGACAGGTCCCTGCCTGCAGTTTGGCATTTAAGCTCAAATCCTTTCTGCCCTGAGTTTTAAAGGAAAGAAGAGATTGGATTTATACCCCACCCTTCACTACCCAAAGGAGTCTCAGAGTGGTTTACAATCCCTTCCGCTTCCCCTCACCACAACAGACACCCTGTGCGATAGGTGGGGCTGAGAGAGCTCTTTCAAGGACTGCTGGTGAGAGAACAGCTCTGAACGAACTTGTGACTGATGTGACTGACCCAAGGTCACACCAGCAGCTTCAAGTAGAGGAGCGGGGGAATCAAACCAGGTTCTCCCAGATTAGAGTCCACAATCCTAACCACTACACCAAAATTAAGGTGGTTAATAAGATGGGGTACACCTAGGATTTTTACAAAGGCTGGCTGCATCTCCTTGGATTTTTCCGCATTCTCATCTTCCTCGCTTGTAAGTTTCTGTTTATTCCAGTGTATGTGTGTGCGTTTCTGTTACACATGTGTTTTTCTCCCTCTAGTGGTGTATTCAGTATTACACCAGTGTATGTCTGGCATAAAAACCTGCAGTTTAAATCTGCAGGGAGATATGCTGGACAAAGGCCTATTACGCATAAACATCTTGCTGCAGATTTTTCGAGCAGTCGAGTCCTTAAGCTTGACTTCGGATCCTGTGGGTGCGCTATGCACCATTCTTTCCCCCCAGTTTCTTTCCCCCCAGGTTATTTTTTTTTGAGCAAAAAAAAAAAAAAAAAAAACCCCAAACCATGCACTTTTAAAAATCGAGGTGGGAATGTCAATAAGTGCGGGGGTGGTGCCCAATTTTTTTTAAAAAAATTTACACCATCGCTCTATTGCAGCTGCACAATAGCGTCAAGGAAGGGCCTTCCATTTAAATCCCCCTGGTTCAGTGTTGTGGGTACCTTTTAGGGTTAGTTCCTTGAAGGAAAGGGAACACAAATGGTGTGTGGGGGGAAAACTCTTGAAACTGATTAGACGACTTTGAAATTGACTGGGAAGCCCCATTTTCCTCATTGCCAAGCACTAGGGGATTCTCTGCTGTGTTATTGGCCCCTGGGGAAAAATGGGAA
>NW_015166559.1:19237-24867 GCF_001447785.1 Gekko japonicus | reverse complement strand
CAAAGTCACAGCAGTCCCAAGCAAGCAGGGGCGGGGAGCGTTTGCAAGCTCTGTTGGAGAAAATGGAAAGGGAACAAAATAGCCCAGGCAAAGGGGGGGGGAACCCCTTGAAACTGACCAGAGTTTAAAATAGACAAGGCAGCAGCAAAGCTTTTTTAAAAGCCTGGAGTATCCGCTGTGCGGCCAGAGGGATCGACTGGGGGAGGGGATGCTCTCTTGCTCCCAAAGGTGTCCCTGGTGCATGTCCTAAAATAGCCTGACGTTCCCCCCCCCCCCCAATGTTTGAAGGAGGAGGAATGCACAACACAGTATTTATTTATTTTTAAATTACCATTGCACAGACATTATTTCTGGCAGAGAGCAATGGCCACCGACCAGTGGTTTATTTCTAAAGGTTAGAAAAAGAAGTTCCCACTTTGGAGTAGGGAGCGTGGTCCCTCGCCATGATTTCTGTTGTCAATGACTGTGTTCGGCCGGGAAAGGGGGGGGGGAGACGTTTTCTCTGTTGATGATTAAGCGTGCAGGAGGGGGGGGATTCTGGGTGAATGCTGCCGTTTGCCGCCAGTTGCTGAGCAGCTGAGTGTGGAGAAGATGGAGAGGGAGGGCAGCTGGAGCCAGCCTCTCTGTGTTGGAAACGGAGATGAGCACTGCAGCCCTAGAGTCAGATCTGACCAGCTTTCGAGCAAGTGAAACCTTTACCATTACCGTTGCCTAGCTCACAAAGTAGAATTTTTGCTCACAAGACTCCACAGTTTAGAGGGAGCATTAATCCTATCCCTAAATTTTCATGGCAAAACAAAAACAAATGGGCAGTGGCGATTTACACTCTTGATTTAGCATTCCGATGTTAGTCTCGTGCAGCCATATTTTTTTAAAAAAAGAATGGTGGTTGTACAGCAGTGAAGGAGGGGGGAGGCAGAAGGTGGGCGAGTGGGTGGAAAGACTTTGATGTGGGCAGGGAAGCTGGCATCAAGGGGGAGCAAAGGGGAGGGGGGAATCAGATTAAATAATTCTGCTGTAAAAATCGCGCCGACTTGTAATCAAATTTATTAAAAAGTAGGGCTCAGAAAACATGGGCAGGGGGGGGGAGCAGACTGAAAGCAAAGCGAGCACTAAAGGGAGGGTTTTGAAAGAGATGCTGAAACAACCCTCCCCCAAAGGACATGGGCACCAAAAGCAAAGGAAAAGGCACATGCATAACAGGCCATACAACAGTGTAATATCAGTTTGACCACTAGAGGGTGCAAAACGCACACAGAACAGAACAGAACAGACACACACACACACACACACACACACACACCCGAAGAAACAGGAACTTACAAGTCAGGAAAATTAAAATGCAGAATAGCCCCTTGTTAGGTGCACATTTAGTGGCCAGCGTGGATATCACTTGCTAAATGACCTTAGTGCTACAGTTGGACTGGAATGGGAAAAACTGTATCCGGCATTCGTGAGGATGTTATTTCACTTGCACGTCCAGACGGTTTGGAGAATTTGCTGCTTCCGGCTTGTGCGGAGGACCTCTTTCCTTCCCGGTCGAGCACCACAGTGGTCTTGAACTCCCATCTTTTTATCTGATGCGATTCCCCTCCTCTCCCCCACAGAATATTATGTGCTGTTTGAAGAAAGCATCTTCGATCCAGGCCAGTGGCATACTTTGACCCATGTGCCCGGCAACCAGCAGTGGGCCAAGCTCCACCTCTCGCCATACGGGAAATACCGCTTCCGCGTGCAGGCAGCCAACGCCTACGGGCGCGGTAATCAAAGCGACAGCTCCGATCTTTACGAAACTAGCCCAGCAGGTAAGGCGTCCCGAGGCACTGTGGAGAAATGTGTTGGGGTGACAGCGTTCTGTAGGCAGTGTCCCTTGTAGGAGAAAACAGGGGTTGTTGTGTAAACTAGGAACAGCGGACTTCTGGGTCAGAAGGCAAGCGACGGAGGCAGTGAACCCCGTAATGCTATTAAGAAGCTGAATGACCTTGGTGTCAAATTTTGAGTAATACACAGCTCGATTCAAGCCCAGTAGCTCCTTGGTTGCCAGGTGCCTACTGTCTGCCGGTGGGGGGGCTCCTGGCTGCTGTCTGGGGTCTTCCGGCACGCACACCACCATGACATCCATCGGAAGTGAAGTCATCGTGCCAGGCACATTGTGTAGAGGACACTCTAGCGTTCGGCCAAAAACTCTGTGGTCACCATAGAGTTTTTGGCCGAACGCTAGAGTGTCCCCTGCACGACGTGCCCGGTGTGATGACATCACATCTGGATGATGTCATCATACCGGTCCTGTCAGGCACGTGGAACTCTTCGGGGGCAGGGCTCCCCCCGATGGCCAGCAGGCCGGCGGGTGGTTTGGGCCCCCCAAAATCGGGGGGAAACCCGCCCCCATCGGGGGGATGGCAACCCTACCTTGGAGATCGACGAGATTTCAGGATATGAGGCTTTCGAGAGTCAAAGCTCGTGGAACTCTTCGGGGGCAGGGCTCCCCCCGATGGCCAGCAGGCCGGCGGGTGGTTTGGGCCCCCCAAAATCGGGGGGAAACCCGCCCCCATCGGGGGGATGGCAACCCTACCTTGGAGATCGACGGGATTTCAGGATATGAGGCTTTCGAGAGTCAAAGCTCCGTTCATCAGCTATACAGTATCTGAGTAATATGCAGATGCAGAAATAGGGAGATCTGGTTCAAGCCCCAGCTAGGTCACAACCCCCATTCGTGCTGTTAAATATTGTGGAAGGTTGTAGACAGCTTCATGACATAAGAAAATGCCTTTATCCAGCCTTGATTAAAACGTAGAATTTACTACCAGATCTAGTGATGGCCACAAGGCGTCGATGGCTTGAAAAGGGATTAGATTCATAGAGGAGAGGTCTGTCCGTGGCTACTAGCCGTGGTGACTAAAGGGAACCTACATGTTCGGAGGCCAAAAAAAACCTCCAGTACCCATGCAAGGAGGCAACATCAGGGGAAGGCCTCAGCCTCTGTGCCCTGTTGGCCACTGTGTGAGGCAGGATGCTGGACTAGATGGACCACTGGTCTGATCCAGCAGGACTCTTCTGATGTTCTTATGAAGGCCTCAGCCTCTCTGCCCTGTTGTTGACCCTCCAGAGGAACTGGTTGGCCACTGTGAAAGGCAGGATGCTGGACTAGATGGGCCACTGGACTGATCCAACAGAACTCTTCTTAGGTTCTTATGAGGGCCTCATCCTCTCTGCCCTGTTGCTGGCCCTCCAGAGGGAACTGGTTGGCCCCTGTGTGAGACAGGATGCTGGACTAGATGGACCCTCACTGGTCTGATCCAGCAGGACTCTTCTAATGTTCTTATGAAGGTCTCAGCCTCTATGCCCTGTTGTTGACCCTCCAGAGGAACTGGTTGGCCACTGTGAAAGGCAGGATGCTGGACTAGATGGGCCACTGGACTGATCCAACAGAACTCTTCTTAGGTTCTTATGAGGGCCGGCCTCTATGCCCTGTTGTTGGCCCTCCAGAGGGAACTGGCTGGCCCCTGTGTGAGATGGGAGGCTGGACTAGATAGACCCTCACTGGTCTGACCAAGCAGGGCTCTTCTAATGTTCCTAGGCTAACCTGAGTCTTGGAGGCAAGGTGGGCCATTGATGGCAACTGATAAATAAGGCGACATAACTCTAATCTGTTACTCTCTAGCCCCCGACCTGAATCCATCCGGAGTCAAAGGGGAGGGAAATGAGACCAGTAATATGATCATCACCTGGAAGGTAAGAATGATGGAGACACTCTTGCATGGCTGGGCTTGGTGTGTCTCTTCTCACATTCTCTAGGGAGGGGCCGTGGCTCACTGGTAGAGCCTCCGTCTTGCATGCAGAAGGTTCCAATTTCCATCCTTGGCCTCTCCAGCTGACAGGGTCCGATAGTGGTGGTGGAAAGCGCCATTAAGACACAGCCCGCTCATGGCGGCCCCAGAGGGTTTTCGAGGCAAGAGACGTTAAGGAGTGGTCCTGCCATGGCCTGCCTCTGTGTAGCAACCCTGGACATCCTTGGAGGTCTCTCCTGTTTAGCTTCCGAGAGCTGTTTTTTGGGTTTTTTTTTTAAAGGATTTCAGAGATTTTATTTTGTGTTTGTCTGGATTCCCCCCCACACACACACACTCAAACAAAACTTTGTTAACAAATATAAAGAAGCACAAATATATATAGAATCATACACAACAATCAGCTGCATTAGAAATCTGTTACAGAGGAAAGTTACAATCACATATAAGCAACAAGTATCTAACAATGGAGATTTTGCCGCGTGAAAGGCACAAATGCCGAGCGGATTTTCGGGGGGCGATCACACCGCAGCATCTGGGAAGCGTAGCGCATCCGTGGCCAACCCGTGGCGTCTCACCGAGGATGCGGAGTTAAAAAGAACCAAGGAAAGTCCACTAGGGAGTCTGATCGCGGGAGTGCTAGTATCCCGTGGCATCCAGCGCCCGTCCACGTCCCGTCGCAAATCAGATGTTTTTCGTAAGCGCATGCGCACAAACACGAAGCTGAAAGCAGTGCTGCTTTGTGGAACTGCGCGTGTGCACAAACGCGAAACGCTTGTGTGATCGCGCCGCACCGCTTCTTTGCCACGCTGCAGCATCGCCGTGTGATCGCCGGCTAACAACCTAAGCACGGAGACCACGCTTTATTTTGGTCCGGGACGAACAGCCACGCCTCCCCCCCCTCTGGCGTTATCTGGCCCGTGTGACCTGGGCCAATGTTAAACTAATCAATATGCAGCATTTATAGCTTCTAATACAGATTCAATTTTCTTTTGGGATGCAAGGTATTCTAAAACTGGGAACCCTACTCTAGCAAACCTTGAAGAATAAGGATCCGTTTCGCTTTGTGTCAAGGAGTCTGATAACTTCTCCATTATACAGTATTCTTTCTTTATTTATTTATACATTCAACTTATATACCCCTCTGACCCCGAAGGGTCTCTGAGCGGTTTACAGGCAAGTTTCAAATACAATTCAATCCCTATCTAAGGCCACATAGTCCAGGGGTGGGGCTGCCTACTGGCACCCAGGTGGCAGGGCTTGTTGTTCTCCGGCTCCGACTTCTTCCTCCGGCGGTCTTCGGGGTCGGCGTCCCGTTTCTGGTGTCCAGGAGCAGGTTCTTCAGCTCGGTGGTCTCCTGGCGTGCGTCCCGTGTCAGTCGCAGCCCGGCCAACGTCCGTTCCCGGCTCTGCCGCGCCTGCGCCTCCACGTCACCGCGCCCCTCCGCGACTCCGCCTCCGCGGAATTTTTGATAACCAGTCAGAGATCGTAGGATATTTATCATGTTTCCAAAACCCAGCGATAACTGCACGTGCTGCCGCACAAAGTATTTCTATCAGATCCGAATTAGATGAGTGTTGGTTAACATCTGGCCAACAATTCAGTTTAAGGAATTCCATTTCCACGGGTATTTCAAAGTGAGTTATCTCGTATATATATTTAGTAACTGCTTTCCAGAATTTTTGTACCACGGTGCAGTCCCACCAACCATGTTTAGATGAGCCCGTCTCTTGACATCCCCTCCAGCATAATGAAGAGGCGCCTTTTAGAGTACGGCTCGTTTTTTGAGGAGTTAAGTACCACCTTGTGATAAGTTTAAAAAATTGGGAGCTTCCAAGACCTGAT
>NW_015166559.1:11489-18905 GCF_001447785.1 Gekko japonicus | reverse complement strand
TTTCTTTCTTTCTTTCTTTCTTTCTTTATTTATTTATTTATTTATTTATTTATTTATACATTCGACTTATATACCGCTCTGACCCCGAAGGGTCTCTGAGCGGTTTACAGGCAAGTTTCAAATACAATTCAATCCCTATCTAAGGCCACATAGTACAGGGGTGGGGCTGCCTACTGGCACCCAGGTGGCAGGGCTCGTTGTTCTCCGGCTTCTTCCTCCGGCGGTCTTCGGGGTCGACGTCCCGTTTCTGGTGTCCAGGAGCAGGTTCTTCAGCTCGGTGGTCTCCTGGCGTGCGGCCTGTGTCAGTCGCAGCCCGGCCAACGTCCATTTCCGGCTCCGCCGCGCCTGCGCCTCCACGTCACCGCGCCCCTCCGCGAGTCCACGGAATTTTTGATAACCAGTCAGAGATCGTAGGATATTTATCATGTTTCCAAAACCCAGCGATAACTGCACGTGCTGCCGCACAAAGTATTTCTATCAGATCCGAATTAGATGAGTGTTGGTTAACATCTGGCCAACAATTCAGTATAAGGAATTCCACTCCCACGAGTATTTCAAAGTGAGTTATCTCATATATATATTTAGTAACCGCTTTCCAGAATTTTTGTACCACGGTGCAGTCCCACCAACCATGTTTAGATGAGCCCGTCTCTTGTCATCCCCTCCAGCATAATGAAGAGGCGCCTTTTAGAGTACGGCTCATTTTTTGAGGAGTTAAATACCACTTTGTGATTACTTTAAAAAACGGGGAGCTTCCAAGAGCTGATGAGATTGTCTAGCCCGAGACATCCAGATCAGGGCAAGAGATGGACAGAGGTGGTTTTGCCCTTGCCTGCCTCTGCAAAGCAACCTTGGATTTCCTTGGGGGTCTACCCATCCAAGTACTAACCGGGGCCGACCCTGCCTCACTTCTGAGATCTGACAAGACTGGGGTAGCCCGGGCGATCCGGGTCAAGGCGGCCAGATGGTAGGTGACATGAAAGCGCTTTGCTTGCGTCGCTGCCAGTCAGGGCGGACAACATTGGACTTCATAGACTCGACTTGGTATAAGGCAGCTTCACGTGTCCGTGAGAAGAGAGGAGCTCAGAAGTAGAATCTGAATCAGAATTGGGAGCGGCAGCTCCCAAACCACCCCGGGATGATAAAAGCAAGGAGAGAGGAGGGAAAGGCAGAAAACAGCTTAAGCTCTTTAGAAGAAATGTTTATATTGCATTACATAATCTTGCATGGTCAAAAATTTTAATGTTTTGCATATCGAAACAACAGAACAGAATTTTTATTCTTAACTTGAATAAGAGAAAAGCTTTGACTTAAGATATTAATTATTATCACATATGGTCATTGTATAGCTGTCATTTTAGTATATATGTATATATATGAGTTGTTCTCCCAAGGGCAGTTTCTGTCAGAGCTCTCTCAGCCCCACCTGCCTCACAGGGTGCCTATTGTGGGGAGGGGAAGGGAAAGGAGTTTGTCAGCCGCTCTGAGACACCTTTGGGTAGTGAAGGGCGGGATATAAATCCAATCTCTTCTTCTTCTTCTTTTACAGGGTGTCTGTTGTGGGGAGGGGGAGGGAACGGAGTTTGTAAACCGCTCTGAGACTCCTTTGGGTAGTGAAGGGTGGGGTATAAATCCAATCTCCTCCTGTTCAGTCACCACTCCTCTCAGAGCTGTTCTCTCAGGAGCAGTCCTTGAAAGTGCTCTCTCAGCCCCACCTCCCTCACAGGGTGTCTGTTGCGAGGAGGGGAAGGGAAAGGAGTTTGTAAGCCGCTCTGAGACTAGATGGACCCTCACTGGTCTGACCCAGCAGGGCTCTTCTGGTGTCCTTCTCAGGGGAAGGCCTCGGCCTCTCTGCCCTGTTGTTGACCCTCCAGAGGAACTGGCTGGCCCCTGTGTGAGACGGGATGCTGGACTAGATGGATCCTCCCTGGTCTGATCCAGCAGGGCTGTTCTTATGCTCTTATACCTGCCTTCCTGCCTCGATGATGTCGCCTCCAGTTTCATGCAAGAAATGGTGCTGTGGACTCAGCATGATACACTTCCGGTGTTTGGAGGCCATGGCTTACAAGGTAGAGGAATTCAGTTCCTTGAAGAGCTCTGGGTATGTGTGGAATGGGGGATCCCTAGATACTGTCAGCCATGAAATGACTTCCCCCTGGCCTCTGGTCCCACTTGTAGACCTCTCCCCCTTCAGTTTTCTCAAGCAGTTGTCAGAAGCAAACTTAGGGTTGCCACCCTCCAGGTGGGGCCTGGAGATCTCCCGCTTTTTCAACCGATCTCCAGCTGACAGAGATCAGCTCCCCTGGAGAAAACGGCTGCTTTGAAGGGTGAGCTCTATATGGCATTGCGCCATGTGGAGGCCCCTCCCCTCCCCAAACCCCGCCCTCTCCCGGATCCACCCCCAAAGTCTCCAGGTATTTTCCAACCCAGACCTGGCAACCCTAAGCAAACCTCCTGCCGAGCAAGAATATTTCCTGGTATGTGTATGCATGAATGTGTAGACATGCGGGCCAAAATCTCCAGGGCATTGCTTTTAGGCTTGCCAACCTCCAGGTGGGGCCTGGAGATCTCCTGGAATTACAACTGATCGCCAGATGACAGAGATCAGCCCCCCCCCCGGAGAAAACGGCTGCTTTGGAGGGCTCTGTAGCATGATGCCCTGCTGAGGTCTCCCCCCTCCCCAAACTCCACCTTCTCCAAGATTCACACACCCCAAAAAAACTGCAGGAATTTCACAACCTGGACTTGGCAACCTCAAGCACTGTGCATTTGCCCGTCTGCCTCGGTGTGTATCCATCTGCCCGTTAAGCAATTCAAAACACAAAAGGAGAAACCCAGCATGAGGTGGACCGAGCACAATACCTGACACGGCTCCAACGGATGTCACCAGCAGGGCGAAACCAAACCATCTTTAAGGTCCAGGAAAGGGTCACGCGGGGCTTGATTTATTAATGTTTGTTATGTACAAAGGGGCTTCCAGCAGGGTGGGGGTGGGGTTCTGCCCTTTTCCCGAAATTTCAAAGCGGTGTACAAACGAAACCCGCAAATCATCATTAAAAAAAATCACGTGCCAAAATGGAAGCAACAGCAGGCGAACGGAGGCAAAAGAAAGCAATCCAGGCTCATAACAATCCGGCCCTGGTTTCTCTCTTCTACATCTGTCCCAGTCTCAGATGGGATGAGTATAAGGTTTTATTTCTTGATCAGTTTTATGTCGTTTTAATAATATCGGTTTTAATCTAAGTAATTTATTGTATGCTATTTTGTTGTAAGCCGCCCTGAGCCACGCTTGTAGAGAAGGGCAGTTTAGCAAATCTAATTTAGAAGAAGAAGAAGAAGAGGAAGAGATTGGATTTATACCCCACCCTTTACAATTGCACTCATATCACACGCTAGCAAGGTCATGCTCAAGATCCTACAAGCTAGGCTTCAACAGTACGTGGATAGAGAACTGCCAGAAGTACAAGCTGGGTTTCGAAGAGGTAGAGAAACTAGAGATCAAATTGCCAACATTCGCTGAATGATGGAGAAAGCAAGAGAGTACCAGAAAAACATCTACTTCTGCTTCATTGACTATGCTAAAGCCTTTGACTGTGTGGATCACAACAAACTATGGCAGGTCCTTAAAGAGATGGGAGTACCAGACCACCTCACATGTCTCCTGAGAAACCTGTATAAGGGTCAAGAAGCAACAGTTAGAACCGGATATGGAACAACTGATTGGTTTAGCATAGGAAAAGGAGGACGACAAGGATGTATATTGTCACCTTGCTTATTTAATATATATGCAGAGTACATCATGCGAAATGTTGGCCTGGATGAACTTACCACCTGCACTGTACTTCCATTTAATTAGCTGGCGGGGCCCCCCAAGGCCCCCTCCCAAAGAATTCCCTAGCTACGGGGCTGCTCCCCAGGCTCCACCAGGGATGCCAACCTTCAGGTGGGGCCTGGGGATCCCCCGGAATTAGAGCTCCTGATCTCCAGATTGCAGGGATCAGTTCCCCGGGGAAAAATGGCTGCTTTGGAGGGCGGACTCTGTGGCCTTGTGCCCCACTGAGGTCCAGGGATGCCAGCCTCCAGTTGGGGCCTGGGGATCCCCCGGAATTCCAGCTTCAGGCTACAAAGCTCAGTTCCCCTGGAGGAAATGGCCGCTTTGGAGGGGGGACTCTGTGGCCTTGTGCCCCACCGATGTCCAGAAATGCCAGCCTCCAGGTGGGGCCTGGGATCCCCCGGAATTCCAGCTCATCTCCCGACTGCAGAGCTCAGTTCTCCTGGAGAGAATGGCTGCTCTGGGGGGTAGACTCTGTGGCCTTGTGCCCCACTGAGGTCCAGGGATGCCAGCCTCCAGGTGGGGTCTGGGGATCCCCCGGAATTCCAGCTCATCTCCAGACTACAGAGATCAGTTTCCCCTGGAGGAAATGGCCGCTTTGGAGGGTGGACTCTGTGGCCTGGTGCCCCACTGAGGTCCCATCTCTCCCCAAACCCTGCTCTCTCCAGGCTCCATCCCCCAAACCTCCAGGAATTTCTCAGCCTGAAGTTGCAACCCTAAGCAACGCCAGCTTCCCCTATTCTGAGACGTTCTTGCTTCCCCGCTCTTGGTAGCAGGCAACTTCCCATTTTGGAAGGGCTGGCTTCAGACAGCAGCTGCAAAGGGGGAACAGGCCTGTTCGGGCCCACTGTAGGGTTGCCAGCTCCAGGCTGGGGAATCCCTGGAGCTTTGGGAATGGAGGGCAGGGTTTTGGGGGGGGGAACCTCAGTAGGGAAAAATGCGACGGAGTCCAACCTCCAAAGCAGCTGCTTTCTGCAAGGGAACAGATCTCTGTTTAGGGATGCCAGCCTCCAGGTGGGGCCTGGGGATCCCCCGGAATTCCAGCTCATCCCCAGACTACAGAGATCAGTTCCCCTGGAGGAAATGGCCGCTTTGGAGGGTGGACTCTGTAGCCTGGTGCCCCACTGAGATCCCATCTCTCCCCAAACCCTGCTCTCCCCACGCTCCATCTCCCAAATATGCACGAATTTCTGAACCCAGAGTTGGCAACCCTACAGACTGTGTATAAATGGCCTTGAAAAGTACTGGGTTCGATGCATGGAGAGGCGGACTACGACATGCTGACAAGTCGCGTTGATTCAGCACAACACGAGACAAAGACTGGCCGGCAAGGGCCAACTATATACACCCTCCCCAGACACACCCACAGTCCTACTGGAGGGTTTGAATCTCCCGCCAAGTTCCTTTTGGTGGACTGAAAGGTGGACTAGGATCCTTGGCCCCTGTTGTGTTAGGAGCCAAGCTAGGGGACTCAGGACATAGACCTCTAGTGGTGGTCCACGTGTACAACAGGCCTCTTTGCTGTGAGGTCCACCCATGCGCCTGCGTCAGACCAGTCAATCTGTTTATGTTGGGGCGACATGTATGCCTGCGCCACTTATGTCTTTTATTGTCTTCACCGTGTTTGAGTCGCTCGTGTCGGAACACAAGAGGGTGGCTGGCTTGTGCCATGAACCATAATTTTTTTTCTGCCTCCTAACAAGGTCCCCGAGTCCTTGCAGTTTGCCATCGTGATGACGGGGCTGCCTGGGTCGTGTCCCTGGGAGGGCGATGCCAGGCAATTCAGCCCAAGGAGGCTCATCCCACGTTCACTCCGACAGACGTTATTGCCAGAATACGCGAAGTGGAGGAGACGTAGGGCTACCAAGTTTCTGCTATTGGGTGTGGCCTATTATGCTAATGAGTTCCTGCTGGGCGTGGCCAACTTGGGAGCCAGCCGGAACTCCGTTCCTGTGCGTTTCTGCCCCAAAATAGCCCTGTGTTTATGTCGGGGTGACGTGTATGCCTGCGCCACTTACATCTTTCATTGTCTTCACCGTGTTTGAGGCGCTCGCGTTGGAACACAAGAGGGTGGCCGGCTTGTACCAGGAACCATAATATTATTTCTGCCTCCTGGTAAGGTCCCTGAGTCCTCGCAGCTTGCCATCGTGATGACGGGGCTGCCTGTGTCTCCAGGAGGGCGATGCCAGGCGATTCAGCCCAAGGAGGCTTATCCCACATTCACTCCGACAAACGTTATTTCCAGGGCTCTTTTTGTAGAAAAAGCCCAGCAGGAACTCATTAGCATAACAGGCCACACCCAACAGCAAAACTCATTAGCATATTAGGCCACACCCCTGACAGCACAGCTCATTAGCACATTAGGCCACACCCCCATGTTACCAGAAGTGTGGTCATCCAGCCACACCCACCTTTCCCTTCTTATTCTGTTTACCTTGTTTGTTGTCAAAACCCAGGGGTTTTTTTGTAGCAGGGGCTCTTTTGCATGTTAGGCCACACACCCCTAATGTAGCCAATCCTAATGAGTTTCTGCTATTGGGTGTGGCCTATTATGCTAATGACTTCCTACTGGGCATGGCCAACTCGGGAGCCAGCCAGAACTCCGTTCCTGTGCGTTCCTGCCACAAAATAGCCCTGGTTATTGCCAAAATACGCGAAGTGGAGGAGATGGGGTTACTAGGTTCCCTCTTGGCCACCGGCACATGATAAGATAGGTTAGGGTTGCCAGATCCAGGTTGGGAAACTCCTGAAGATTTGGGGATGGAGCTTGGGGACGGCAGGGACCTCAGTGGGGTGCAATGCCCCAGAGTCCCCCCCTCCAAAGCAGCCATTTTCTCCAGGGGAAACTGATCTCTGTAGTCTGGAGAGGAGCTGGAATTCCGGGGGATCCCCAGGCCCCACCTGAAAGCTGTAGCAACCCGAGGTGCAGCGTTAGGAAAGTCAAGTAACGAATAAATATACACTGCAAGAAACTTTTGTAAATTAATGTGTTCTGTTTATAACTATCCTTCTATAAAGTGCATTGTGTATTATCAGGGGTCCTTTCATAGAAAAAGAGGTTCAGGAGCTCATTAGCATAACTCATTAGCATAACTCATTTGCATATGCCACACCACCTGACATCACCGGAAGTGTGTCAGATGGCAACACCCACCGCCCAGGCTCCACAGGACTGTTTTGGATGGCTAGCTATTGGGGGTGGGGGGAATGCGCAGATCTGCCCTCAAAGAGGAGGGAGAGCTTGTACCTGAAGGCAGGCCGGTGGGGGGGGTGCTCTGCAGCTTACCTGGCTGCTTCTTGCTCCTCGTGGTCCGACGGAGGGCTGCTGGGAGCAGGGGGTGGGGCTTGTTGCATGTGCCCGCCCCCTGGGCTCCTTACTGCTGGAGCTCCGCTCCTCTGCGCTCCCACAGGAAATGACTCCTGTGTATTATTACAACATCCTAATCAGGTATATATATTCAGTACATTCAATATAACAATAACACACAGTTCATACAATATAACAACTACCAGTCAGTTTTGCAGTCAGTGGGGTTTGACTTTTAAAATACTCCTGGAGATTTCTGTAACTATTTCTGTAACTC
>NW_015166559.1:10128-11429 GCF_001447785.1 Gekko japonicus | reverse complement strand
TACTGTCTCCAGTGTCAGTGGTGCCTTTGAAGGGAAAAGGCTCCTTCTCTTTTGCGAGCTGGTAACTCTACTCCTAAGAAAGTATCTACATTTCCAAGAGCCTGTTGTACTCCTCTACCCTTCTCCAAGTTTTATTTTTAAAAACCACTTCCCCTTCCCAGCGGGTATCTATTTCTCTCCATATTACTTATGTACATCAATGGCAGAGTCACTGTAGGATTGGGGCTGGTGGCACTCTAGTGTCCCTGCCTGTAGCCAGAGGCATGCTGATTCATTTTCAGACAATCTACTACTACTACCACTACTACTACTATGAGGAGGAGGAAATTGGATTTATACCCCGCCCTTCACTACCCGAAGGAGTCTCAGAGCGGCTTACAAACTCCTTTCCGTTCCCCCTCCCCACAACTAAGAGGAAATGCACCCTGCACATACCTAGAGATATTCTCTTTTTCATCCTTACAGGTGCCTGCTTCAAGACTGAGTCCTGGTATTCATTTCTGTCCTAGTCTAGCTTTAACAGACTAAAAGAATTTTTGGTGCTAGTCTCACCTCCACCATGTCTTCAGACTCCATCCCAAATCTGCAATAGGACTGACCTACCTAACAGGGTGGTTGTGAGGAAATAATGCCCCCAAATTTCCAGGAATGTCTCAACCTGGCGTTGGCAACAATTACAAAGAGTGGCATGACAGATATTTGTAAAATTATGGGTATTTGTGAAGAAACTTATACAGGGAGAATGTTTTCTTTCTTTTGTAAAGCTGGAATATAAAAGTCACCAGGTGGAGTCTGGAATTATATTCCTGGTGGCAGCGACAGATACTTTGAGCGAGAGAAAGAAACAACAAGAAATTTAACGCTACATCACACCTAACCACACAAAATAAGAGAGAGGTACCGTCTCACGTGGTGGCAGAGGTAGGATAAAACATTCTGAGGAAGGGAAAAGACTCAAGGGATATAAAACATTCTGAGGTGAAGGACTTGTCCCAAAGGATAGAAAATCCTGGGAAGAAAGAAAACTCTGAGAGAAAGATTGCTGAGGAGATTTAATGTTCAATTGAATTCTATGAGGGAAATAGAATTGTTACAAGAAGGGGAACTTATGATACTCACGGGGGGGGGAGCTCCATGTGGAGGAGAAGGAAGCAGCCGCAGGTGAGCCTTCTCCCCTTCTCCCCCGCCCCTCCCGCACCAACGGCGAGGCCCGCGCAGCTCCCAGCCACTGGGCCCACAAAGTCTTCTCCCTCCTCCCCCCCGGCACCGAGGCCTGAACTTGGGCCGCCAAGCCTTCTCCT
>NW_015166559.1:8959-9770 GCF_001447785.1 Gekko japonicus | reverse complement strand
GTTAAAAAAACACAACTGAACAAACCCCACAAAGAACAAGTCTTAGCAACCGTGATTATTAATGGAACATCCATGAACAGTATTAGTATAGCTGCGATGGCCATCATTGTCTTGATGTCCTGTTTGGGGGAACCCAGAAGGCACCTGGCTGGCCCCTCTCGGACACAGATGAACGGGCGAGGGAGACTTTGGGTCCGACCCAGGCAGGCCGTTCCTTATTTGTCGTTCCTTCTTTTATCTCCCTCTCAGCCTTTGCCTCCCATGGAGTGGAATGCGCCAGAGGTCAAATACCACGTGCAGTGGCGCCCATTGAACGAGCCAAACTGGAACAAGGCTGAAGTCGCAGGGCCCCCAGTGGTGGTGACGGATACCGAGACCTTCTCCCCCTACCTCATCAAGGTGCAGGCCCTCAATCAGTTTGGCGGCGGACCCGAACCGGAAGTCGTCAAGGGCTACTCAGGGGAAGCCAGTGAGTAAGGAGGCTGGGGTTGGGGCCTCTGGCAGGAGTCAGAGGAGGGGGGGGTCATGGAATGCAGCAAGTTGAGTTGGACGAGGGGTCCCCAACGTGGTGCCTGTGGGCGCTGTGGAACCTATTGACACCCTTCCTGGCCCCCATGAAGTGTTTTTGGAAAGTGGGTGGGGCTGTCGGCCAGCAAGGCTTCTGTTTGGCTACTGGGTATTTGATTGGTTATGAAGATTTAAAAAAAAAATGTTGTTCTGGCAGCAGCTGTCCACACAGCACGATGATCTTTGCTGTGAGGCTGAAAGTGAGCAGCTATTTAGGGAGAGCCAGTTTGGTGTAGTGGTTCAG
>NW_015166559.1:8011-8934 GCF_001447785.1 Gekko japonicus | reverse complement strand
TGTCGGCCAGCAAGGCTTCTGTTTGGCTACTGGATATTTGATTGATTATGAAGATTTTTTTTTAAAAAAAATATTGTTTTGGCAGCAGCTGTCTTCGCTGTGAGGCTGAAAGTGAGCTGTGGCAGCTATTTAGGGAGAGCCAGTTTGGTGTAGTGGTTCAGCGCGTGGACTCTAATCTGGGAGAACCGGGTTTGATTCCCCACTCCTCCACTTGCACCTGACTGGATGACGTTGGGCAAGCCGTAGTTCTGACAAGAGCTGTTCTTGAAAAAGAGCCCTCACACGGTGTCTGTTGTGGGGAGGGGAAGGGAAAGGAGTTTGTCAGCCGCTCTGAGACTCCTTTGGGTAGTGAAGGGCAGGGTATAAACCCAATCTCTTCTTCTTCTTCTTCTTCTGGTGTCTGTTGTGGGGAGGGAGAGGGAAAGGAGTTTGTATGCCGCTCTGAGTGAAGGGTGGGTTATAAACCCAATCTCTTCTTCTTCTTCTTTTACCTCACAGGGTGTCTGCTGTGGGGAGGGGGAGGGAAAGGAGTTTGTAAGCTGCTCTGAGAGCGGGGCCATGTCCCCCCAAGAGCAGGGACTCGTGCAGAGATACAACGGACAGCGGCAGGACCAGTTCTGATAAGAGCTGTTCTTGAAAAAGAGGAGTTTGTGTCAGAGCTCCCTCAACCCCACCTACCTCACAGTGTGTCTGTTGTGGGGAGGGGAAGGGAAAGGAGTTTGTGAGCCGCTCTGAGACTCCTTTGGGTAGTGAAGGGCGGGGTATAAACCCAATCTCTTCTTCTTCTTCTTTTACCTCACAGGGTGTCTCTTGTGGGGAGGGGAAGGGAAAGGAGTTTGTAAGCCGCTCTGAGAGCAGGGCCATGTCCCCCCAAGAGCAGGGACTCGTGCAGAGATACAACGGACAGCGGCAGGACCAGTTCA
>NW_015166559.1:2561-6942 GCF_001447785.1 Gekko japonicus | reverse complement strand
ATTATTATTATTATTATTTTGCTATTTAACTTGTAATGCCATTTACTAACAGAAAGGAAAAGTATTTAAAATAAACAACATTTCTATGCAAACAACCTAACAAATCCATTTGTCAAATTGGGCCCATTCAGAGGAAATAAATTGCTGCTGAGATAGAAAGTCCAACACTGGGTACCACTTCCCAACAAACCGCTCCTGTGTTGAATTCTGATGTGTAACATCTAATTTACTGGTAACTGCATCCATAAGATAATGGTTCCACAGTTTTCGATACCAAACTTCAAGCGTTGGTTTTTTGGTGTCCATCCAAAAGTTAGCTATCGTGGTTTTGGCAGCATCCAGCATAACCTCAATAGTTGCTTTATGTGGTCGTTCCGCCAAATCATTTGGCCACATGTTTAAAAAAAGAATTTCAGGTGTGCATGGAATTTGTACCATAGCGACTTCTTCTATAATCTTCATAATTTCTATCCAGAATGATTTAACTTTCATACAACCCCACCAACAGTGGGCAAAGTCCCCTACTTGTTTACACCCTTTCCAAAAATTCGGAGAGGATGTTGAGGTTATTTGCTCAAAACTTTAATGCCAGTCAGCTCACAAAGCAGAATTTTTGCTCACAAGACTCCAGAGCTTAGAGGGAGCATCGCTTAGCACAGGGGCTTGGGTTCATCTAATGCCCCTTTTCAGTATAGCTGAGTCCAACACTCAACCCCAGATCTACTTCGGGGGCTCCTTGCTTCGTTCGGTCCCTGTGCAAATACTGTGAATAAAAACGAATCCCTCCTCTTCTCTCAGGGCCGGAGGCCACCCCGGAAAATGTGGGGGTGGAAGAACTCAACAGCACGGCCCTCAAGCTTTCCTGGAGTCTGCCCAACGTGGAGAAAATCTGGGGCCACCTCAAGGGATTCAAGGTAAAGCAAATATTCAGCTCAGAGAGAGTGGCGTTTCTAGGGTTGGGGGGGGCGCGGCAGGGGCATAAGCAGAAATAGTCACGATGAGCCCTGCATTCGGCACCCGTCTGGCAGCTGTTCTTGAGACGCTGATAAAGGTTGTGTGGCCTTGATAACTAGCCAGCACTTGTGCATGTGGGGATGTCAGGCTGAACTACGGCAGTTGGCTTCCACTGCGAGGGCGAGAGAGGGATAGTCCCGGTCCAGTCCAAGGTCGAAAGCCGAGAGAGCAAGAAACCAAAACGCCAAGTCCAAAGCACAAACCGCAAGCGTAGTCGTCAAGCCAGAGCCCAGGGGGTCAGGAGCCCAAACACCAGAGTCCAGGGCACGAACCAAGAGCGTTGTCGTCAGAGCCGGAGTCGAGGAGCCGAGAGTTCAAAGAGGGAAACAGGAACCGGGAACACGGGCGAGGTGGGTGCAGAGCGTTGTCAAGCTGACTAGTTGCTGGCACAAGGGATTGGCCGAGAGTGAGGAGCTAAATATCCCTCCGGGCTGTTGTCAATTACCGGCCAGCGCACGTGTCCCGGCTCCTTTTAGAACTCAGGGCTGAGAGACCGCCTGCTGTGCAGGCGCGTCTCTCGCTGTCGGGACGCCAAATCCCGCCGGCGCTGATTTCGCAAACGGGCCACTGGTGGGGGCAAATCAGGGGGGGGCTGTTTGACGTGCATTGTTCCGGCTCAGCTGTTGCCAGGTGTAGCTTCTGCCGGAATTGGGAGCTCATCCTCGGCAGCACTCATGAAAGTCAGGCTGATCTACAGCAGTTGGCTTCCACTGCAGAATCTTCTTTGGTGGCCCCCCCATCCTCTTCTACCATCAGGGCCATAGCTACAGTGGGGCTTTGGGGTCCCACCCCCTTTCTTAAAGGCACAGCCCCACAAGAATTTCTCCTGTAAAGTTCTCCTGGATACTATAACATAACCTTACCCAAGCTCCACCCCCAAATCTCCAGGAATTTTCTAACCTGGAGTTGACAACATTACCTTTGGGGAGAAGGAGGACATCTTGCTTCTGCTCAGGTGCATTCTGGGAATTATATGAACTTAAGAACATCAGAAGAGCCCTGCCCCATCAGACCAGTGGTCTATCTAGTCCAGCATCCTGTCTCACACAGTGGCCAGCCAGTCCCTCTGGAGGGCCAGCAACAGGGCAGAGAGGCCGAGGCCTTCCCTTGATAAGAACATCAGAAGAGCCCTGCTGGGTCAGACCAGGGAGTGTCCCTCTAGTCCAGCGTCCTGTCTCACATGGTGACCAATGACAGGCTAGAGAGGCCAAGGCCTTCGTAAGAACCTCAGAAGAGCCCTGCCCCATCAGACCAGTGGTCCATCTAGTCCAGCATCCTGTCTCACACAGTGGCCAGCCAGTTCCTCTGGAGGGCCAACAACAGGGCAGAGAGGCCGAGGCCTTCCCCGATAAGAACATCAGAAGAGCCCTGCTGGGTCAGACCAGTGAGGGTCCATCCAGTCAGGCATCCCGTCTCACACAAGGGCCAGCCAGTCCCTCTGGAGGGCCAGCAACAGGGCAGAGAGGCTGAGGCCTTCCCCTGAGAAGGACACCAGAAGAGCCCTGCTGGGTCAGACCAGGGAGGGTCCCTCCAGTCCAGCCTCCCGTCTCACACAGGGGCCAGCCAGTTCCTCTGGAGGGCCAGCAACAGAGCAGAGAGGCCGAGGCCTTCCCCTGATAAGAGCACCAGAAGAGGCCTGCTGGGTCAGACCAGGGAGGGTCCCTCTAGTCCAGCATCCCGTCTCACACAGTTGCCAGCCAGTTTTTCTGGAGGGCCAACAACAGGGCAGAGAGGCCGAGGCCTTCCCCTGGTGTTGCTACTGGCTCTGGGATTCAGAGGTTTAGTGAGTCTGAATGTGGAGGTTCTCCTCAGTCACCATGGCTAGTAGCCACTGATAAACCTCTCCTCCCTGAATCTGTCTAATCCCCTTTTAAAGCTGTTTATTCCTGTGGCCTTCACTAAAAGAACCTAAGAAACCATTTTTCTTTTGAAAAAATGTTTGCCATCGGAGGTGAAAATTGGAGACACATTTGTTTCTGATGGAGGAAGGTGTACTCTGCACATGCTCAAAGGTTCCAGAAAACAGGGTTTGTTGGCTCTAATTAGGAGATTGAGGGGGGACATGAATGATTGCTCTCTCTAAATATCTGAAAGGCCGTCCTTTGGAGGAGGGCGAGGGGCTGCTTCGAGTTGGCAGCAGAGGAGAGGATTTTTCCCGCCCAAAACAAACAAGCTTACTTCTGACCCTAATGGCTGGAATGTGACCAGCAACTATCCCCTTATATGGTCAAAGAATAATAAATGCCTGCTTCACTGGTGGGCTCCCCTTCTGTGGCAGCTTTCGAGAAGAGGCTGGACGAATATTTGTCAGAGGTGCTTTAGGCTAGTCCTGCACTGGGCAGGGCGTTGGACTAGATGGTCTGTGTGGCCCCTTCCGATTCTATGATTCCAACGGAAGCAGTTGTGAGGATATGGATGGGTGGGGAACTGGGGTGATAGAATCAAATAACCCTCTTTTTCCTTTTCCTCCCCGAGGTTTATTACACCTGGCTAAAGCCCGAGGGAGAGCACAGGTGTCCGCAGCCTCCCCCCCATGGCCACCACCACCAGGACAAACGGGACCCTCTGCTGGTCGAAGGGAATGTGTCTCAGGTCGTATTGGGAGTCTTCAGACCCTGGACCCGCTACCGGATCGAGATGACTGTGCTCAACGGGAAGGGGGAGGGCCCCAAAAGCGAAGCCACGGAATTGACCATGCTGGAGGGAGGTAAGAACCACGGACCTTAAATCTGTCCTCTCGGCCTCCTTAAATCTGTCATCCTTCCCCTCCCTGAGAGCCAGTTTGGTGTAGTGGTTAAGGGCGCGGACTCTAATCCGGGAGAACCGGGTTTGATTCCCCACTCCTCCACTTGCACCTGGCTGGATGACCTTGGGCAACCCATTGTTCTGTCAGTGCTGTCCTTGAAAAAGAACAGTTTCTCTCAGAGCTCTCTCAGCCCCGTCTACCTCACAGGGTGTCTGTTGTGGGGAGAGGGAGGGAAAGGATTTTGTAAGTCGCTCTGAGACTCCTTTGGGTAGTGAAGGGCAGGGTATAAATCCAATCTCTTCTTCTTCTTCTTCTTCTTCTTCTTCTTTTATAAATCCAATGTCTTCTTCTTCTTTTACCTCCCAGGGTGTCTGTTGTGGGGAGGGGAAGGGAAAGGAGTTTGTAAGCCGCTCTGAGACACCTTTGGGTAGTGAAGGGCAGGGTATAAATCCAATCTCTTCTTCTTCTTCTTCTTCTTCTTTTACCTCCCAGGGTGTCTGTTGTGGGGAGGGGAAGGGAAAGGAGTTTGTAAGCCGCTCTGAGACACCTTTGGGTAGTGAAGGGCAGGGTATAAATCCAATCTCCTCTTCTTCTTCTTCTTCTACCTCCCAGGGTGTCTGT